>NW_026441702.1:0-237078 GCF_025612915.1 Magallana angulata
ATAAAAAGTCAAAGTTCTTCCACTAAAACGAAGCACCCTTCGATTTCGACGTCTTTTTGTAAAGAATACGGATTTCAAAATACAAACCGAAAAAATGGAACCGAAACCAACTATATCTTTCCGCGGTTCTCGGTTATTTCGATGACCCGTGACAGCCCTAGTATGACCTTCCAGGAGATTCCAATGTAATGATCAACAACAGAGGACAGTCCATAACTTTCAACAAGCCCAGGGTCTATACTATCTTACGATTTCAAAAGCACGTTGAAATTCTTCATCTAAATTGCCTGCTCTTTGGTCACTTTTCGAATATTATATCAATAGTGCCTGTTTGGGAGGGTAACAGTTGAAATTGACACCCCGAGAAAACCATTGTCAACCGACGCGAAGATCATTAATTTTAGAGAGATTCTAAAAATAAGCTTCGGAAAGACCACCACCATCATCATCATCATCAAGAAGAAGAAGGCACAGCATATCATACCGTGTCTTCATCACATGATCAAAAAGGAAAGGACGTACGCAATAGAGCTCTTGACAATTTAAACAAAGGTAAATAAAACAGAGAAAATACTGCTTTAACATAGGAATAACGTGAATTCTACGGCGAACCGTACGCGCATAATTTTCGCGCAATTAACAATTTGTAATGTTACCCGTTGCTAAGTGTGTTGCTAACGCTGAGGGTAATAGAACGTATTATGAACTGCGTCTAAACCAATCAGATTTCAGTATTTAACATGAAAGTATAACAATATAAACTGATACACTTTCCAGCCTTTTGTGTAATATCACAAGTTCTAGACCACAAGTAGAATACAATATGTTGTGGTATTTTAAAGCAGGTTGAATATGCGCTTCTATCCGGTCAACCAAAAAATTTGTATGAGCACCAGCATGACACCAAATCTCATCTTGAAAATGATCTTCATATTTATTTCTGATTGTTAACTGTCAGAAACCAAAATGGGTTGTTTTAAGACCTTGAAAATAAGTAGGGTTACTTTCAAATATGCCCAGCTTGTGAAAACTCATGGAAATAATACAGTACAACAAATAATTTATTTAAAAGATAGGTATATGTTTTTATATGTATAATTACGTTATAAACATTATATATACAATTTGTCAATGTATGTCTTTAAAGGTAGCTACACGAACACTAATATTCTTGAAGTTAGAATAGAATTAAGTTTGATAAAGAGATATAACTTTTAAATTGGTATTAGATTAGTAATGAATATTATTATTGTTCTCCCTTTCTTTCTCTCTCTATCTCTGACTCTCTGCTCCTATAAATGTGATTAACTATACACATATTAAAGTACAATGTACAACATTTTAAAGACAATACTCTGTTTGAACTTATTTAACATTTAACTTGATTTGTTATTAGGGCGAAAAAACTACTCTATCAATCTTGCTTTTCGAGAAAGTGAAGATTTTATATTGTTGGGTTGTCTACAGACAAGACAATAGCAGTATGTGCGATATGCATGTCATTAATCAATCTGCATCCTTGTCTTTTTACATAACGCTTAATGTTATTCAGAGAGAAAGAATTATTTAATTTTATTCATGTTTTATAAATGTTATATTAAATTTGATATTTATTGATAAACAATTTTAACTCATCATATTTGAAATTCATTTTTGATTCAAAACTTTCTCGATACCATAAAAGCCACCATAAAAGCTTTTTTTCTTTTTTCTCCCTTTATATTCTTTCCCTGTGGTCTGCTCTCTCCACCTCAAATCTTTCTTTTTCAGCTCTTCGCTCCTTAACTTCAACTCTTCTTTTTTCGTTCTCAATGTTGTCCTTTGTTTGTAAGTATTCCAAAGCATTTGTAAAAGATGTTCTTTTCTTTGGTTTTCTTCTTCATCTAAAATAAAAAATTGAATAAATTATCATACTCGAAGCAACGAAACATAGAAAATGTAAATCAGTTTCAGAACAGTTTTGGCATGAGAAAATTAATTAATTCTATTCCAAGATCTAACTTAGGAGTCATTGTCACTCATTTTCATCAAAATAAAGCTCAAGGTGCGCCCATATTTTCTCTGTTTTATTTACCTTTGTTTAAATTGTCAAGAGCTCTATTGCGTACGTCCTTTCCTTTTTGATCATGTGATGAAGACACAGTATGATATGCTGTGCCTTCTTCTTCTTGATGACGATGATGATGGTGGTGGTCTTTCCGAAGCTTATTTTTAGAATCTCTCTAAAATTAAAATGAAGATAGCGAGAAACGAGGACGCTGTGTTGAAAGAAGCTTTGTTTGGAGCTAATTTTCAAGCCCTTTACCCGATATTTTTGAATAGAAACATCGACTTTAAACTTGCCAAGAATCTCTCCGATGGTCAGCTATCTAGTCCAAATGTAGCGACCATCGGACAGAGGCATATATTAAGAATTGCTTTGATAGACTCTGCGGCAGCAAAACACCAAGGTAAGTAATAAAACACTTGTTATACGTTACAGATAAAATTAATACAACGGTTGCACGTACCCCATTGAGAACATCTTGTACGGTAAGGCCAAACTTAAAAATATCTATGTTCCCCCTAATGCGACCGACCCAATGAAATCCCGCCGACTGAAATATATTTTTTTACCACATTGAAGAGAGCTTTTTTAATTTTTTAAAGCCCAATTTAACCTTAATTCGTTTTTAGGAAATCCACACCTTTTACAGGGTTCGTTCAGGGTGTACCGTTCTTCCAATTGATGTGTCCACGCAGACCAGTTGTGAGGATCTTCCCCCATTTGCCTTCCCCGAAGTTCCCGAGAGCCGAGAAGACATCTATGCGTACATTCAATGGTTAGAGGGATTGTCATTCTCGGTGCAACAGAGGAAGAAGGTGGCGGAGGAGAAGCTTCGTTCTGTGATGTCAAACACTCCGGATCTGCTAGCGGAGAGGGAAAAGCGGCGGAAGTTGGAAGCAGAAAACCTGCGTTTGCGTAAGGAACTTGCAGATCTGAAGGCGGCTCATCTTCTTTTTCCAGAACTGTGAGGTATTCTCTATTCATGTTTTCTTTTTCAATAATCCCTGTGATTTGTGACTGTGTCCTATTAACTGTATGTGGACTTGTGTCTAAATTATTTATATTTCTTGAATATGTAACGATATTGTTTCTCTTGTAAAATTCCTTTTTTATTGTAACGATACATAAATTGTATCTACAACATGTATTGTATTAAATATGTATATATGCATGCGAGTATGTATGTTATATAATTAGCTCTATATAGCATAGATATCAAATAGTATTTGTCAAATATCTTGGAGTTGTATTATGTTTATGAACTGTTTCTTGAGATGTATATCCATTGCAATGTGCGCTTATCTGATTTTTATTTGTTTTTTTATCACCTAATCCGAATTAATTTTAAGATATGTTTCAAGTTTACATTATGTAAATGGTTATTTAAACATAGTGTTTATGTTTTATTTATTCTTAAAGAGACCAGAAGGTTACGATGAATCGCCCGCATTTCCTCTGTCGCATCATGGATGTAAACAAAAAACCGCTGTCTATCAGATTTCTGGGTTAACCGCTTTCGCGGAGTTAATGAATTCATAATATTTTTTAGGAATTTGAGAAAAATATATAAGAGCTAATTGTACACAATTTTTTTAGGGGTTGGGCGTCAAATTGGCTCTGATATTAATATAACTAAATTAGTCTCATTATATCAGAGTATATGTACGTCCCGGATAATATATATTAAAAAATAAGATATTGAGTTTTTTTCACAATGATAAAATGCCAGATGAATGCATGTGCTGCCTTCGCCTAATGATTGCATATTCTATAGCACTGCTTGGGTCTGTAAATATTATATTGGGGAGGGGGTTCAAAGAGAGTGTGTAAATCCTGCGACAAGGGCGATCAAATACATTTTGGTTCACATCCATATATAGAATTTAAATAAGTCTGAATTCTCCTATATCAGAGACTCTCTTTCTCCAACCCATTGACATCCTTAACACATGCAGCATATAGCAATTTAATATATTAACTTAAGTAAATGTCCCCTTTCACTTCTCAAACAAAATTATGAATATAAACCAATTATATTTGGTTCATTAGTTTAATTGATTCAAGAAGATAAAAGAAGGCCTCATTAATGATGCTGATGACCTCGAATACATGAATACATGTATTAAGTTTCAGGTGTTTGTTGTGCACCTGTTATTATCACAAAGATAGAAAAAATGATTAAGTACAACATCTGGTCAGAACTTTTTTGTTAGTTGCCAAGGTCTGCTTACACATTGCTTAAATTGTTCCATAACATGAATACACGTATTAACGAGGCCGAGTACAGAACGAGTACGCACGCTTTCGCGCAGCGTTTGATTTGTATTGTGACGTCATCTTTTTGCTTGGTTGACGCAATGGCATGATAGTTTCAACTGCAGATATTCAGCGGAATTTGTGGAAAATGGCTCGTTTAATGCGTAAAATTAATGTTATATTGTGGAATAAACATAACTGTCTAGAACTATAAGCTATATTTGGGCTCGGGTCGAAAACCTGTAGAGGGTTCAGCAGACCTAACCCTCTGTCACGTTTTCTGAACCCGCCTAAATATAGCTTAATTCATATATTTCAAGACAGTAACCATGTATTTTATATTAATGACCCTTAATATGTGATGTTATATATTTTTTTATTACTTAAATATGTCTGAATGCTTTAATAATACTATAAAGATCACCTTTTCCGCCTTTCTCAAATAAAAAATAGCCATTATCTGACAAATCTGGGAAATTGGGCATACAAAAATCAACTTTGATAAGACCCCTGGAACAAACCAGGAGGTAAAAGGTTTTTTTTATTTGACCATTTGATGCCTTTTAGCAATAACTTTAATATGTAGAACAGAAAAAGAAATCCCTAGGGCAGAAGTTTAAAAAATGTGCAAAATTGATACATTTCAAGCGAAATCCCATAGGGTCCTATGTTAAAGATTAACAAACTTTGAGATGACCCCCTAAACAAACGGTGTGGTAAATGTTTTATTTTTTAATCTTAAAATAATAATTATATAAATAGAAATTCAGGTAAAAAATGTCTTTAAAAAATCTAGGGCAGAACTAATTAGACCCGGCCTCGTTAAGTTTAAGCTGTTTGTTGCAGAACGGTGTTTCAAATTGTTTTGTTCCACAACATGTTCTGAATGACTTCCTTTAGTCATGCAGCAAAGAAAGCCTAATTAATGATGCTGATGACCTCGAAGACTTCATCTTGATAATAAAAAATGTCAAGATAACCCACGGAAATGGCAACGATGCCATCACAAAGATAGAAAACAAAATCAATACAACATCTGGTCAGAGTTTTTGTTAGTTACCAAGGTCTGTTTACACATTTCTTAAATCGTTCCATAACATGAATACATATATTAAGTTTCGGCAGTTTGTTGCACTAATCATATTTTGAATTTGCTCCAAGTGACGGCACTCAGTGCTTGTTTGAAATGTTAAAAAATGATCAGTTTTTTAGTCTTGTTGCATTTTTATTGCACGAGCTATCACAAAGATAGAAAAAAATGATTAAGTACAACATCTGATCAGAACTTCTTTGTTAGTTGCCAAGGTCTGCTTACACATTGCTTAACTTGTTCCATAACACGAATACATGTATTAAGTTTCAGGTGTTTGTTCCAGTAATCATATTTTGGGTTTGCTCCAAATGGGGACACTCGGTGACTATTTCAAATGTGTATTGCTGTAAGAGTTCGATTACATCAGTACAGGTAGAACATTCAGCTTAACACTTTGTTGGATCAGTATGTTTAATGCAATAACTTTTGGTAATTAAAAAAAATGAGAAAAAAATTGCTCTTTAATTTTCTTTTATGGTACTTCTCAAAAAGAAAAGTCAGACATAAGCCAGCCTCTACTAATTCACTTTGTTGTAGGGTCTGAAGAACTCTCGTAAGGGTCATTCTCCGAATGACCTACGAGTTAACCAATCAGCTTATCGCTTAGAATTTCTCTAAGCGCATTAAAAAATTTCGGAACACCTCTTGGTTAATCGAGATTGACAGAAAACTTAAGAGAGACATCGAGAAGAGTAATCATGGCCGCCCCCATGAACCCAGGTTCGATTACGCCAAGAAAAACCTATATTTTTGTAACAATAGCTGTGTGGTATGTGGATTTTCTTTTATTGTGAAAGAACAACAAAGTGACGGAACTGTTAAAATCACTATACATCTCAACAGAAAACTAAGACTTTCTCAGGAAAGATTAAAAATCCTAACATACGTTGTAGGTGATATACAAGTAAGTGATAACAGTTCAGATATGAATGGCGCTTGTGTCAAATGTTTCCAGTCAACTGAGCGAGTTATAAAACTCGAAAAAGAAGCTAAGAAATTAAAAGACGAGCTCCTGTTGGCTAGAAATGTGATGGTTAACGTAAATTCAGATAGGAGAACTAATATGGAGAAGCGTCTATTGAAAAGTCCAGGGACATCCCAACCGTTGAAGATAACAACAGGAATGAAAGAAAACTCGAACTTTCCGGTCTATGTTCGACCGTTATCACTGAGTCACTTAAAGCCATTTTCTGACTTACCAAATAGTGCTAGGACATTTGTAAATATTGTCCCTCGCAGTGAGAAAGAGACCATAGTGCCGAAGCAGAAAGCCATGCGTTCCCTGGAACAAGACTTCTCCACAGACACCTGTATGGAGGGAGTAGTTAAGGTATATTTAATTTCATGCACGTTTTGTTTGTTGTTGTTTTTTGTGTGTTTTTTTTTTTTTTTGTAAACAATTTTTCAAGATCTGAATATGGTGATGCATGTAATCATGGTAATTGAAATGTCACTATAATACCGTTATATATCAAAACTGATAAAGTAAAAAAAATGAATATGGTCGTTTATTTACCAAGAAAACAGATACAATGTAGCTAAGTTTTGGATAAAAAAATGTTACATTCTCAGAAAGTTAGAAGATTTTAAGTTTTCATTAAATCTGCACATGTGTGTATTTTAAAACCAAATTTACATGTAGGTTGGTGATTTGTAAAATGGTAAATTATAACTAAATTTACATTAGATACATGCATTATCACCATTGTTGAGTTTTGTTTTCTTTCTGGTGTAAATTTTGTTTAATTAACCTGCAATTTTAATATCAGTCTTTGTCAAGAGGAAGGTTAATTATTTTAAATGATTCTTACTACTTGGAGGATGATCTTCTCTATTGTAATTGATTGTTAAAAAAAAACTGTAAAAAAAAAAATTCTTATTTCATGATATCTTTATGTAAAAGATTAAATTCAGCCCTTTTGTATTTTAAAAATGAAAATACAAATACTCTGTTTTTCCTCATTCCAAATACTCACAAAAATTATATTTTTTATTTAATATACATTTTAATCGTCCTCTTTATAAATGAATGGATACTTATTGTTTGATTATTACTAATTGTTTTCATAGACTTATTTTTCAGTTTCAGTTGTTTCAGACACCTGTTTCATACATGTACACATACAGGTACATGTACATATGTGGGTTCAAACATTATGGTAAGTCTATAGAATTAGGTTGAAACAATAGCTTACATGTAAAGTTTTAAAAGTGAACATTTTAGTGGAAAAATTTCATATTGGAATTTGGTAAACTATTTTAATTTAGGTATCATAAATAAAACATGTATATTGAGATGCTAATATTTTGATACATCACATGAATTTTTGTTTTTCCTAGATTACTATATACTACAATACTGGCAAGAAGTCCCAGTTAATTACAAATGAGGCACACAAAGGAGCACAGGAGCAGCTTCAGTTGTTGCCAATGAATGCAAAGAACTCTGTTGTAAGAATTCAAACTCAATTTTACAAGCTCGGGCTCATCATGATATTCTGTATTTCACTTGGGACAAACTTCACCAAGAACTCACACTAAGAGCACCAAATACATTGAGGATTGTTTCATCAATGCTGTCAGATGTCCCTCTAAGTCCAGAAGGAAAACCATTTCTAAACTTGATGCACACTATATCAATGGCTCTACACAGCAGATACAATCAGATGTCATTGACCCAGTTTCTTTGTGGATTTGGTCTTATGCATGGAGGATGTACAAGGAGGGTATGCATTTTTGTAACAGGATAAACAGATATTTTTGAATGAGCATTTCAGTTTTACAATTTTTATGAAAATAAAACATAATAATCAAATAATTTCATGTTTACATGTATGTACTTTTTTGTGAAGGATATAGACAGATTGGCCCGAACTGGTCTTACTATGACATCCAAGTCCTTAACCAACAAATAAGCATCATGGGAAGACTGCCTGTACACGAGTGTTGAAAAAATCAGAGAAGGCTGGGTACGTGGAGAAAAGAAAAAATATCAGTTAGTTGGCGACAACTGGGATAGAAATATTTTGCCCTCATATAGAACATCACAGCAGAAGACAATATCGCTCCATTTGTTTCAAGTGGTATGTGTGGTGGACAGAATTAACCCAGTGTGTGTTGAAAGACCAAACCAGAATCCTTATGACTTGAAGTGTATTGACTTCATCCCATCTATGCAGGACCAAAATTTGTTATGCAAGGAGTTGACATTTATAGTTGCCACTGCATTGCTGAACAATATAGATCAACTTAAAAACATTCAAAATATTTACCCAAAGCATCTAGAACACCAATATAGTGCACAGGCAGGACTGAAAACTCATCAGGTAAGTGTACACCAACAGCAAAACACTTCTTAAAATCTATGCAATACATGTATTAGAGGGCTGGATGGTTGTGGTCATTTTTTAGACTGCACCGGCCTCCTTTATTAGAAGAGCTCCGTATAAGCATATAAGAAAGTACATGTAATAAGATTTAAAAGGTAAAATTTATGGAATTTTTCTACATTGAATAAAACCTTAATAAATCGTATCTGAAAATTTGATAAAAAATCTGATTATTAATCTGTTGACATCCCAGCCTCCTTAACTTACTTAGCTTATGCAATAAGTTAAATTCGTTATTCACACTAAATTGATGGAGGAGGATTATTATTTTAGATTCCACTCGGCCTATTTGATTGCAGTGAGCAAAACACACAGGATGTCATCAAGCTGTTAATGGAATTCTCTCAAAAGTATGTTCCTGTCAAAGATGGTGAAATTGTGGAAAAAGTTTTCTTGGGAGGCAAGTACATGTATTTAAAAATAAACCAACAAAGTATTTCAAAATTGGACAGGATCTTGACCCGTAAACCGTATATATATATTTTTTATTTGTTTATATTAATATATTATAATTAGTCTTATTCTACAGTTTTTAGCTCACCTGAACCAAAGGTTCAAGTGAGCTTTTCTGATCACCCGTTGTCCGTCGTCCGTCCGTCCGTCCGTCTGTCTGTCCGTCCGTCTGTAAACTTTTCACATTTTCAACTTCTTCTCAAAAACCACCGGGCCAAATTTAACCAAATTTGGTACAAAGCATCCTTATGGGAAGGGGATTATAAATTGTTAAAATTAAGGGCACAGCCCTTTTCAAAAGGGAGATAATTGCGAAACAGTAAGTATAGTGTGCATGTCTTTAAAAATCTTCTTCTCAAGAACCACTGCACCAGAAATGCCAATATTTACACAAAAGCTTGTATATATAGTGAAGATTCTAAATTGTAAAAATCGTGACCCTCGGACCAAAACTGGGGCCCCAGGCGGGGTTCAAAGTTTAACATAGAACTACATATGGAAAATGTTTAAAAAATCTTCTTCTCAAGAACCACTGCACAAGAAATGCCAATATTTACACAAAAACTTGTATATATAGTGAAGATTCTAAATTGTAAAAATCGGGACCCTCGAACCAAAACTGAGGCCCCAGGCGGGGTTCAAAGTTTAACATAGAAATACATATGGAAAATGTTTAAAAAATCTTCTTCTCAAGAACCACTGCACCAGAAATGCCAATATTTACACAAAAGCTTGTAAACATAGTGAAGATTCTAAATTGTAAAAGTCGTGACCCTCGGACGAAAACTGGGGCACCAGGCGGGGTTCAAATTTTAACATAGAAATACATAGGAAAATGTTTAAAAAATCTTCTTCTCAAAAACCACTGCACCAGAAATGCCAATATTTACACAAAAGCTTGTATATATAGTGAAGATTCTAAATTGTGAATATCGTGACCCTCGGACCAAAACTGGGGCCCCAGGCGGGGTTCAAAGTTTAACATAGAAATACATATGGAAAATGTTTAAAAAATCTTCTTCTCAAGAACCACAGCACCAGAAATGCCAATATTTACACAAAAACTTGTATATATAGTGAAGATTTTAAATTGTAAAAATCGTGACCCTCGAACCAAAACTGAGGCCCCAGGCGGGGTTCAAAGTTTAACAAACAAATACATAGGAAAATGTTTAAAAAATCTTCTTCTCAAGAACCACTGCACCAGAAATGCCAATATTTACACAAAAGCTTGTAAACATAGTGAAGATTCTAAATTGTGAATATCGTGACCCTCGGACCAAAACTGGGGCCCCAGGCGGGGTTCAAAGTTTAACATAGAAATACATATGAAAAATGTTAAAAATTTTTCTTCTCAAGAACCACTTCACCAAAAATGCCAATACATACACAAAAGGTTGTATATATAGTGAAGATTGTTAAAATCGTGACCCCCGAACAAAAAGTTGGGCCCCAGTAGGGGTTTAGATTTTAACATATATAGGAAAATGTTTTAAAATCTTCTTCTCAAGAACTATAGTGCAACTGTTTGGGATATTACTATGCATACATGTACATCCTTAAATAATGTAGATTTAAAAAATTGTAACTCCCGGACAATTGATGGGCACCAAGAGGGGTTCAAAATTTAAACATTTTAAAAAACATAAAGGAAAAGTTTAAAAAATTTTCTTCTCAAGAACTACAATGTTTTAGTTTGTGGAATTTCTATGCATGCATCCTTCGCTTATGTAGATTCCTAATTGGTAAAATCGTGACCCCCGGACCAATACTGGGGCCCCAAGATGGGGTCAAAGTTTATTATAGAAATATAAAGGTAACATGGTAAAAATTTTCTTCTCGAGAACTACAATGCTTCAATTTGTGAGATTACTATCATGCATACAACCTTGGATAATGAAGGTTCTACAGTTTTAAAATAGTGACCCCTTGACTAATACTAGGGACCCAAGATGGGTTTAAAGTTAAATGTAGAAGTACCGGTATATATGGAAAATGTTTAAAAATCTTCTTTTCGAGAACTACAATGCATCAATTTGTCAGATAACTACATAAGCACCCTCAAATAGTGTAGATTCGAAATTATAAAAGCCGTGACCTCAATCTAATACTGGGGCCCCAAGATGTGTTCAAAGTTTAGCATAGAAATAAAGAGGGAAAATGTTGAAAAATCTTTTTCTTGGGAACTATAATGCTTCAGCTTGTGAGATAACTATGCAAGCATCCTTAAATAATGTAGATTCCAAATAATAAAAACTTTAGCACTGGACTAATACTGTGGCCCCAAGAGGGGTTCAAAGTTTAACATAGAAAGATATATTGAAAATGTTTTTAAAAAGTTTTTCTCGAGAACTATAATGCTACAGTTTGTGAGATTACTATGCAAGGATCCTCAAATTGTGTAAACTCTAATGTAGTGGAACCAAGAATTATCTTTCTTGATGTTCTGTACAGTCTGAGAGTTATTCCTCTTGAAGTGGAACTCTTCTACGTTCAGTTTTTCAGGTTGTGTACGTGCGGTCCCACCGCAGTGCTACATATTTTCATTCCTATGTTACTATTTATGTTGTTCAAGCCAACCATAAACCTCGGACCATAACTGGGTCCCCAGAAAGGGATTCAATGTTTAAAATAGAAAAAGCATATGCTACGAAATGTAATGTTACAAGGAACTGCTGTTCAGGTGAGCGATGTGGCCCATGGGCCTCTTGTTTAGGTGATCGCCTTACAGATAAAAGGATCCAGTGTGCTCAGTTATCCATGACAAATGCTGCTACTCCTCTAGAATGTTTAAGAGGATTCATCTCAAAGATCGAAGATTTCCATCGCTTAATGAATTTCCTTGAGGTACCATACTTATGTTTTAAAACTAGCTATTGAGGCTGCTGAAAATTGTTGGCCTTCTCTCACCTCATTATTTCAAAATGGTTTTTATACCCCCGCAAACGAAGTTTAGGGGGGTATATTGGTTTCACCCTGTCCGTCTGTCCGTCTGTCTGTCTGTCCGTCTGTCTGTAGACGCAACTTTGTCCCCCCTATATAATTTTTTATTACTGCATGGAACAGTTTGAAAATTTGTACATATGTTGAACACCATCTGAAGATGTGCACCTTTTTTTTGCAGTTTTTTTTAAGATCAGACAAGATTTAATGATTTTATGACAGTTTTCATTTTCCTTATTCTATATATTGTACACTAATGTTGAAAAGTAAGGGAGGTAATCCTTACAGGTTTTATTAATTAATTAATAGAAAACACTCTAAAATATATTTATATAAATACATCCAGATGAAGTTTTTTGTCTTTATGTCTTAATTAATAAAAAAAAAATATTTTTTATAAGTATTCTATGAACTGACAATGCAAAGTTTTTGTTTGTCAATGATAAATTCTTAGGAGCTAATAAGAACATCAAAGACAGGTGTGGCTGAATTCATTTGTCCCAAGGGAGCCATTATCTGAGCCATGGTTCAGATGGAGCATGTGTTTAGGGGAAATTGATAATCTGTAAAGTGGGTGATGGTTTTGGGGCTATTTTAAAACTGTTTCATGTAAACCAAAAGGTCTATCATTATAAGGAAATAATTAATATAATTATTAATAAAGATGTTAAACTATTTTTAGAGGTTGTTTAAATTTATTTGTCAAGTAAATTGATGAAGTGACCCTATTGGGCATTAATTTAAATGAAATTCAAAATTACTGATATGATTGTAGTGTTTTGGCAATTTTAAAATTGTTTGTAATATTAAATTTTCTTTTTTTTTTACATATTTTTACATAGTATGGTAATTATGGTAATGTTTTGGGAGTTTATTAAATTTAACAAGTTCATCAAAGAAAATCATAGTCCTATGGGATCAATTTTCTGATATGGAGTTCCATTGTGCCATAGGAGAAAGTGAGGAAAATTTGAAACAACTAATTGCATCTGTCAAGACTCTTATTAGTAAGATATTGAAAGTTTTATCAACAGAAGAGCATTGCTTGGCTACCGGTATTTCTATTCACTGCAAAAGGGAGGGGTTATTGTCATTTTGTTGGTTTTTCTTTAAATCAATTAAATTAAGAAAATATATCATCAAATACATACATTTGTAAATGTATTACTCTTATAGATATGTATTTACAGTGAAATTCTGACAATTTTGATTTTATTTTTTCTTTGTTAACTAATTTTTTTATTTTTTTTTACAATTCTAGAAATTTTTTTTTGTATGTGTTCCAAACCTTTATTATTCAATTCAATTATTTGTCCCATTTGAAATTAGCCTAGCGGGGGTATTAGTCCCATTAGGACAGCTCTAGTTAGGTTCGGAGATGGATATTTTGATATAAAAATGTGATTCTCAGATTGTTACATGTAGTAAGAATTTTCTTTGTCATGTAAGGTACATGTACTTCACATCGGATTTAATAACAAACAATTCTTCAAATGTGGCCTGGAGGATTTTTCTAAATAATGAATTATTTAATTATCACCAGTATTTTGAAAACATTTTCTGACATGAAAAAGTTCCTGTAATAAATTCAGTGCAATTGTAAATGTTGCTGAAAGCAAAAACATATTTTAATGCAACACCTTTTATATATCTTTCATTTACAATGTTACCTTAATAGGTAGTATTGAAACATTATGTTGTATTAAGGTTACCTGGTATTTGATTTGTGTCATTACCTTGTAGGCAATTTGCACCTTGACATACAAAAGTACTTCAGCTGGAGATATAGGGACATTTGCATATTTCAGAAATTTTTTAAATGCCAGAAATGTGAAGGGTGAAGTCAAAAATTCCAACAGAGCTTACAAATTCCTACTATATACCATATTTGATGCAATGTGTTGTGTGCTGTTTTTTAAAGAATTTGGACTACGTAGCACAGAGGAGAAAATACCTGTGCCAGAACTGAGTAGCTCTGAAGGAAAAGTTTCGTGGATCAATGAAGTGAGTGAAAGAATAGTGAAAAACTATTTTTTTGAAAATACAGATTTAGTGCAGGAATTGAGAAATGTTTTTGAAGATGAACACCATGTTGAAAACTACTGGATCAACACTGCTGTTGAAAATCGATTTCAGTGCCACCACTGTGACAAAAGTTATGCTTTTATCAAAAGCTTAAAGACCCATGAGTCTCGAATGCATGGGTATGTTGACTCCTCTCCTAAAGGAGATAAAAATGATGAAAACAAAGATGAACTTTTTGATTATGTAGTGCATTTGTTTAAACTAGGTGCACTTCACTAAAATTTAGACACAGCTGTGGATATGGGTGATGGCCATAGATCAGTAAGAAGTGCAAAATATGAATTGCCCATATATAACAAAACCAAATAAACAAAGTATCTGATAGGAAGCATTCACTTGACAGCCTTAGTTTCTGGTACATTACAAGCAGACAAACAGGAACAGTTGATCGCTAACAGGTTTGTAAACTTAAGTGGTTGAGCCAACAACAACATGGCACTAGATGAATATGTCGAACTTTTAAACAGAGACACAAAACAGGCTTGCAGTGGACATCATACCAAAACCAGCATTCTCAAGCATTCCAAAGAATATCCTCATCTCATACAAGCAATTAAGCACATAGACATGATAAAAGAAATAAAAAACAGAAAAGGAATTCATAAATACCCAAGCTACAAGAAAGATGTTTTGAAAACAGCAAATGAATTATTTGAAATTTCTGCCTTCAGTGAAATACCTGGTAGAACTCTGACATGTAGAGCAATTGTTTGTCCAAAAAATCCGTTCATAGATGCATATAAGAAACTACCAACAAAAATATTTAGACATTTACCATCATTGCCTTTTTGTCGTTTAAGAAACAAACATATTTAAGTTTATCACATTACCAGTTTTATAATCATCAAAACTTATAAGTGTTCACCCAGTATATTAATGTATTTACTTGTCTTGCCGTCATGGCGACTGATTTCCACTTAAATTTCAAATTGTTAAGAACAATGCATTGACCTTGACCTCTGGTTGCGACCCGAGATGTTGACCTATTCTCATTATCATTTACATTTCCAGTTTGGTTCAATTTTGCTCATACCTTTTGAATTGAAAATTTTCTGGATCCGCGCATGATTTTGGCCATGTTAAGTGGTTTTCTTTATAAACTATCATCGTACACTAAAATGAATCACAAAATAATGACAATCATGTTAAGCATGCGCAGAAAAATACCAATGTTTTGACGTTTCGTCACGGGTAATTGATTTCAATCATTGTTGTTTTACTTTATCTGTGTTATTGATGAGGAGACATATCAGTTATGAAATGTTGAAAATTTCACATCATTTTATTTCATAATTTCAAAATTATTCTATTTATTGAGGTGAACACTTAGAAGTTTCTTTGATTTTAGGAATCAAGACTAGAATTGAACTTGCCAAAAACATACAAGTTAACATGGTTAATAAAGGAAAATTATAACTGAATTGTAATTGAATTTTTATATATTTCATAATTCTGTGGTTTCAATCAATTATTAGTGGACATCAATTTTGTGAAAATCAGTTTCAATGATATGAACAGTAATGTTGTGGACAGTGATAATATCGATACAATGTAATATAAAAAATCTTTAATGAACATCTAATTTTGTGGATCAACTCGATAAATGAAAATATAAAATGAATATTGATGAAAGTCAAGAAACTAGTAACTCAACGACATGAAAAATTGTCAAAATAAATTTATTGATCTTTATTTTCTGAAAGACATGAAAATTGTTCAGATTCATAAAAGTATGAAATAGTTTCACTGTCGCTACTGCTGTATGTATCTTTGGCTGTATCTTCTGATGTGACACAATTCATAAGTTTTTCAATTGGTAATAAAATACAATGTCCACAAGTACACAATTCTGCACAAATATCACAGCAGTGGTGCTGATTTAAAGACTTCTTTACAGTTTCCATTTCAGCACTGGTATGAAAATTCTCCATAAGCGTTTGTCGTCTGCACACATCTGTTCGTAAAAAGGTCTTAACTTCTGTATCTAATTGTTTACACTGGTATGAATTATACAGTACAACTGCCACAGATGGTAGCCCATCTCGACCTATTCGCCCCGTCTCTTGAATAAGATCAGCAACATTTACAGGAGGTCCGTAAATTATGACGCTGTTGCAGAATTTAACATCAATTCCCATACCAAGGGCACTTGTGGCTATACTATCCTAAGAGAACTGTCATTTCCAAGTTTGTCTATTATTTCTGATTTGCAGTCTGATGGTGTTTCTGAATGATACATTTGAACATAGTTTAAGCTATCAGGGATTTCACTTGTTAAAAAGTTATAAATGGTTGAAACATCCTTGATAGAGTTGCAATAAATTACAGTCCTTGGAAATTTTTCTTTAAGGTTGTTCAAAGTTTCCATAAGCCAAAACATAGCCGCTCCTACAGAATTTGGCACATTTTTTACAACAAATTTAATGTTTTCTTTATTTGGTGACAATCTAAAAAATTTCACATTTTTCTTATCAATTCCCAATACATTAAGCACTCTTTTCTCGATTGTTTTTGTGCAGGTTGTGTAAAGTCACAACACTCAAAATGGTGTTCAAACTCTTTACTGAATATGATCACGTGACAAGATGCTTACATCACAGATAACCATCTGATACAGACTGTCGCTTATGTCAATAAACAAATTATGATGCAATAACATAACAGGTTGCGCTTAAAGTTTATAATACTGCATTCGGAAACATTGACCGCAACTCTCCTAAATGCCGAAACCATTTCCGAAATGCATCGTCTTCATTTCCCATTCCTCCCCTGAAAATAATCCAATTTACTCTTGATCATTTATTTATATAGGCACATTAAAATTGTTATTATGTTGAATAATTTTTTCACATTTTTACTAAAATGTTTTTATTAGAGAGGTTATGCATTTGAACATGACTGTACATGTATGATTGGTTTAATTTGAACATATTTTATTGCATAAACATATACAAATGGTTCGAACACAAGTTCTAAACAACCTACGAGGTTCTTACCAAGGATTACATGTATGAATACGGTATGTGTAACAAGCAGAATTGCATAATTGTATGAGCATTACCTCATACATTCTGCATACCATGCAATTCTACAAGTTGTACAACATGTGTAGATATAAAACTTCATGGCGGTAAACGCTTGTCCCTTTCCTAATCAAATTATAAATTTTATGCGCAAAAATATTTCTGGCCGAAACAGTGATACTTAACTGAAGATTGTGTTACACATACGTGTACACCAGCAGTGTACCTGTAAACATACTTCTAGTTCCTCATAGATGTTCATGTTATAAATATCAACTTGTCTTTACGTTTTACGCATAATCACACTTTAGAAAAGACTTACCATGTGGCAATAGTATGGAATTCATCAAAGACAATAAGACCGACATCTAATTTTTGAAGGATTTCCCTACTTTGACAATCTAATTAAAATTAGATCCTTCACGCTCTCGTATTTGATATGTCGCTGTGAGGATCTAACAACATCCCATACGGGGTCATCTCAGATTGAACTTTGCGAAAAAAATAGTAGCCAATCAAATTTTAGAAAGTAACCAATCATATAATCGGTTTCAAACTACTTCTCGGTTGTATCGTAAAAATGGCGGCGCTCAGTTTGGAAAGTATTGTTTTGGAAATCTTACCAGATTTTGGCGTAAGTGTACTTAAACCTGAACAGAAAGAGATAATAAAACACGCAGCAGAAAAGAAGGATTGTATAGCTGTCCTGCCAACAGGATTTGGAAAGTCTTTGCCTTTTCAACTATACGCAGCCGCTCAGAAGCGAATGAACCAGGGGCCCGGTTCAGTCCACGTTTTAGTGTGCTCTCCTTTGATAGCTTTGATGAAGGACCAGACCAAAAAAATGTCCCGCATCAGCCATTTAAACGTGGGCTACAAAGGTATTGTTACAAAATCATGACTTAAATGTATATCTATAAACGTCAATTGAACGATGGGGGGGGGGGGGGGGGGGGGGGCGCCTGTATATTGTACGGTTGTATTTGTACTTAGTGATATGTAAATGTCATTGATATCAAATTGTCAGGTGAAAGTGTACATATGGATGAAAAAATCAAACGAGGAGACATTGATTTGATTTATGCATCACCAGAGACATTGGTTGGAGAACCAGAATGGAGAACAGCTTTCCAGGGGCTAAATGTTACCCTTATAGTGGTGGATGAATTTCACACAATATATACATGGTATGTTTTATGAACGGTATGAAATGTTTGTTGATATGCAATACAATCTTATCATTAGTTTAAAATTACTGCCACAACATTGTCCATATAAAACTATCAATTCTTCAGGCCATTCAAGGGACATATTTATTATCCTTCAGTTTTAATAATTAAAAAATATCTTTGCATCTCATGCTTTTAAAAGATAATACTTTATTTGGTACAAATATAATAGAAGACAGCATGTTCCTCAAGAGGTTTTTGCAATATCATTGTAAAACTGAACATTCATTCCAATTAAATATCTGTTTAAAAGGTTTAACTTTTCCACAATATGAAGCTTTTCAAAATATTTGGCAGATAATAAATGAAAATGAAATAAAGGCCCCTGGAATATCTCCTTCCTCCTACAGATGCACTGAAAAATAATGTTAGATTTTGTGAAGTTTCAAATTATTTACTACCCGTCCCAATACTACTGTTTACTTGTTACACTTCAATATAAACAGAGCAAACTGATATTTTACCAATAACCTAGTTATATAAAATTTATTGATTTTCTTATCAGGGGTCTACAGTCAGACAAAGGAAAAGAAGCATTTAGGGGCTGGTTTGCCCAATTAGGAGAATTACGTTCATTTTATCCAGATGCCCCACTTTTAGCCCTTAGTGCAACATGCTCTTTAAAAATAAGAAAGAACACATTAACACTTTTGAATCTGAAGGATCCCGCCGAAATTACACTATCACCAAATAAATCAAACATTAAACTTGTTGTTAAAAAAGTGCACAATTCAGTCGAGATGGCATTACTGTGGCTTGTTGATGGACTTGAGTCACTAAAGGAAGAATTCCCAAAGTCTTTAGTGTATTGCAATTCTATAAAGGATGCTTCCATTATTTATCAATATATTTTATCAGAATGTCCAAATTTGATTAGCTGTGTAGCAATGTTTCATTCAGAGTCTGCAGAAAAGACCAAAGACAAAATAATTTCTGATTTGGGAAATCCACAGAGTGACTTACGGATAATTATTGCCACAAGTGCTCTTGGCATGGGAGTGGATATTCAAGGATTTCATTCACTTGTTCTCTATGGACCTCCACTAACAGCAGTAGACCTTATCCAAGGTATCGGTCGTATTGGTAGAGATGGTAATCCATCCTGTGCTGTATTGCTGCACAATTCATACAACGTGCGTAACATTGATACTGATGTGAAATGTGTTATTCGTGATCCCAGTTGCAGAAGAGTATCCATTATGAAATCTTTTCTAAAGGACTCAGAACTGCAGGAAATTCATAGTGACATGGAAAAACACACCTGTTGTGACATATGTGAAGATGAATGTAAATGTGGTGATTGTTCACAGTTACAATTGGAAAGACTTTTGAAAAGTAGTTCTATTGAAACTGATGAAAATGTGTCAGATTCTGAATCTGAGGTGACAGATTTTGAAAGTTCCGGTGATTTTGATGAATTAAATGGGAAGTTCATATTTCGCAGATCTTGTAGAACGTTCTCCGTCTCCCATGTCTACGGCCTCATCCAGGTTTCTGTGAATCAAAATTAATTTGAACAGCATACTGATGTAGTCCTTTAGTTTTCTTTGTTCTTTGCTCTGTGTTTTTTTCTGCACCCTAGCAATATAGTTGTGAACTCTCTCTTCGTGTGCTTTTAGAGATCCTACACAAGCATAATTTCTGTCACAGAAATGACAATGAAATCTCTGATTCTGGCGGCAAGATACCCAGTAGTTTTCTTCATGATTTGGATCTTCCAGTATTTTTCTCAAGGAGGAGAAAATGTCGTCTTCATTATCAAAGAATTCACCTTTCAATATTGTTCTGCAGGTTTCATTCAACCAGTCTATTTTGTCTTCATTGGTCATTTGCATAAAATTGTCTGGGAATGGAATTTCTGAATCCAGATCAGCAAGATGAAAATGATGTAAAAAATGTACAATGCACAAAGCATCAAGGACTGTATAAAAGAGCTGCTTGTAAGGCCTGTAAGAATTCTTCACATGTCCCTTCAGATTTCTTGCATTCAGAAGGTTTCTATAGTAATACATGGTGCAAGGATCACGCCCACTTCCTGTGTCGTAGGTCAGTTTGTGGATAGCCTGAAATACCAAGTAATGTATCCTTAGAATTTGCAAATTAGAATATAGTAATGATGATTATACATGTATATCAAACCCTTAATTGTATCTTTGACATTAGCCCTTCAGAAAATTAATTTTTATACAAGAACCTGAAGTAGGCATTACCATGATACATCATAATAATGACCAACATAAAACGTAACAAAAACCTTGCATACCTCTAAAAAGTTCATAAGGCGGTGCACACTGGGCACCATTTACTCGTTCATCTGTGAGTCTGTCACCTAAAAAATGAACAAAAATAATCATGAACAGTGCGAGGAAAAGCAAAACAAAGAAAACAGACTACATTAAATCCCATCATCAACATCAGACTCAAAAAGATATTGGTGAATACCTCCAAAAAACACTGGTTCAACCATATCTCCATCTTTAATTGGAACAAATAAGTCAGACAATGCTTTCATCAGTTGAATAATTTCTTGTGTTTTGTTCTCATTGCAATCGAACAGTCCTAGAGGGTACTAAAATTTTAAAAATATTCAATATTTATAATTGCATCTAAGTACCAGTGTTGCTGATAAAAAAAATTCTTGCATTTAAATGCTTTAGCCAAGCTTCAGCAGAAAGTTTAAATTGTATCCATACATAGCATAAAAGAAAAGATGAGCAATACCTGAGTTGTTTTAAGTCCGGCAAACTGGCTGTATTTGTGCTTGAGGTGAATTGGGTATATGTGCTGAAAATTTTGTTTCAGTTTTGGATGATGTTCAATTACAGAGGATGCAAACTGAAATGTAAGCTCTTTAAGGAGAATGTCTTGTTCATCAATCGAGGGGATAAAAGTTAGCAGAGATAGGTCAACTTGAGTGTGCACGCCGACATCAGGAGACTTAGATGTGGGAATAACTCTATCCACTACTGCATACACATTGAAAAGGTGCAAAGAAAGTGTTCCTCTTTCCGTTGTCCTATAATTAATTTTAAATTGTTAATTTTTAGTGATTACCAGTACTAGTACTATTAATTATCATTGCATTTGCACATTTGAATTCACAAAAAATATTTCACATCTTTCCTTCATTACATTGTAATGCACTTTTAACAGAAGAATCTGCGACATTTACCTATATGAAGGAAGAATGTTTTTATCCCAGTTATCTCCTACAAGTTGATACTTTGTTTCACCTCCATTTGCCCATGCTTCCTTGATTTGAAGTAGATTTTCACTAAGAGTTGACTCCCAGGTAGCCAGCTTCCTGTGCAGGGTTTGCGGGTGCACAGCAAGACCCAAGGTGGATAGGCACTGTATGTCCTTTTTTTATTATTAAAAAGTATCATACTGTGTAATTTACCACATGTACCATACACACAAGAATTTGAACAAAAAATACATTTCTTTTTTCCCCCTCAAATTTGATCATCTTATATATAAAGGTATTAGGCATTTAACAGAAAAAAATATTTTATAGGTTATCAAAAAGCAATGAAAATGTTAAAAGCTTTCAGGAAAGACAAACAGGTGATAAAAAAAACTGATTTAAGCTTCAGCTTGGGGAACCTAAAAGGTGCACAAAATGCTGTATGTGAAATACCTTTTGCGTACAGCCTCCATGGGTTAAAACCATTCCAATTAAGTACTGTACAACTGATAACTCCTGGCTTCTGCTATGGAGTCCTATGGCTGCTGTTATCATGATATGCATGAAATGCTTGCTTGGAATGGCAGGTGGTATGTCACAGACAATAGCAGACACTGTTGATAATAAGAGAGGACAGGGACTTTGAAGTTCATAGTAGTAATTTTCCCAAGAAAACCTTAAAAAGTCATGATGTTCCTTTTTCTGCAGAATAGACCCAGATCCTCTTTTGCAAATTTTCCTGCATTCTTCTTTAACCAGCTTGTTTGCAGCATTTATCAAAACTACTTTATCTCGCTTTGCAATATTTTCAACAATTATCTGGTCTGTATTAGGACTGTGATCCACAAAGGCCTTGCAGATACTTTTGTACTCCTCAAGTAAAATTGTGGCAGATTTCTTTCCACTTGCATAATAAATGTTAACCTATAAAAAAATACTAACATATTAACAGAAATTCTCTACTATTTGGATGATGATTAAATATTTCATTATAGTGTAACTCAAATTTTAAATTGTCCTTACAGGATCACATCATCAAATGACAGTGCATAAACTAATCATTCTAAATTTAAATGAAAGTTTGGTAAATATACCATTATGACCCAAAATTATAATTTGATAGAATTAAACACTTCTTGTGTTATGTATAAAAGATTAAGCCTTACATCTGATCATCCAGGTATGTTTTTCTTCAGAGTCTCAACAAAATATATGATACCCTAGAGAAAAAAGTTGACATGCAGTAAATTTTTGAATAAACATCTGAATAATGTTAGTCAATTCAACTATACAATAACCAAACTGCATTACTCTATATATGGATTATGTAAAAATGTACATTATTTCTTAGAACATTTAATAATTACTGTAATGTCAATTCTTCAAATGTGTGTTGATTCTTTCAAAAAAATGATTCCAAAATGAGTTTATTTCTGGATCTGGTAATTCTGATTTAATTTATCTCTTTCCTTATTTCTCATAAAATTTCATAGAGTTTGTAAAGATAGAGTAATCAGAGCTTGGATATAATGAAAAAAAAAAGCAAATATAAAAGCACTGAAATCAACAGTTAGTAAAAAAACAAAAGAATTTTACAATTCGAACCATTGTATAAATACTTCAAATTTACAACTTGCATTACAGTTTTTTTAAAGTTTAGCAGAAAAAGTTAGTATCAACAGGGTTAGTATCAACAGTCTTTGTCTACAATTGCACTACTATAAACATCACTAAGATAAGCTGAACTGGAACAGAACTCATCAACTTGAATTGTAAAGGATATAGTTTTAATTTTATCAACCTCAACAGATCCATCTGTCGGCTTCACTGAACTGAAGTTTAGTGATCTCTTTGATGATAGTTTAGGCTTTTCTTCAACATTTGCAGACAGGGCTGTACAATAGCAGCAAATATCTGTTTTAACCTGGTGTTTCTAAATGCATCTATATACTAAATTATAATTTTGTTCCTTGATTTCATTTGTTTGTTTTCAAAATCAAAACATACCGTACATACCAATCATCTCATTTTCATTTTTGATGTTGATGACACTGGATATCTGTGGATGTAAGTAATTCAATGACAAATATAGTATGGATTGTGTAAACTCATCAGTAATGTCAGAGTACTAAGAATTAAATGATACAAGTCTGGAACAACTGTAAATAATACAAGACAGGAACAATTGTATAATATCATTTTTAAAAAGTTACCTCGCACTGTTGTTTGATACTTTTATTCCCCAACTCACGGAATGGAGCTATTTTGACAGGCGATACATAAGATACTGTGGCAAGAGATTTTGCGGGGCGACTGACATTTTCAGGGCTTCGGAGCAATCTTTTGGTGATGATTTTCCGTCTGGGGGATGGCAGGGATAAGATCTGGGTCCTGTATACGCGATCAACGCTGTCCTTAATTTTTTGTTTCGCATCATTGTTTTTTTCGTCCGTTTTTAAGATAGTTTCGATCGTTCTGTAACACTTACGACACACACCTGCATTGGAACAATTGTCGACGTCGATTGATGTTTCAGTTACCTTTTTGATACAACTCACTCTGTCCTTATTCAATCTTAATTTGTTGTTGTAAAATTTGTTAATGTTCTCCTTTCCGTCGGATGTTTTTTCAATTAGAACAAATGAAAACCCACAAACAATGCACATATCGCCAAGAAAAAAATGTTTTCTTGGCGTAATGGACTCCGCCATTTTTGTTTAGGTTTAGTTGCCTGGTTCTCACTCTAACAGGGAACCAGGCAATACTTTCGTTTGTGAGACCTCGGATATTTACGTAAGCCGTGGGTAAGTCTTATACTTCCGAACTTTCAGCCATGAGCACGGAATCGGCAATATCATTGGCTAATAGAAAGTTCAATCTGAGATGACCCCGTATGGGATGTTGTTAGATCCTCACAGCGACATATCAAATACGAGAGCGTGAAGGATCTAATTTTAATTAGATTGCGTCTATTTTGGACCAGGTTTCTCCGTCATTGGCAGCGAATTCTAATATGTGCTTTTGTGTACGTTAATGGACTTGATCCTCTCCTGTTTATGGAATGGGTGACACTGAAAGGTCTTGCAAGGGATGCATCAGCATTTAATCATTTCGATGCTCTCTTCAGGTAATATATATTTTCTCTTGTCTCACAATAGTTATATACATCCAAAAATAATTAATGTACGCTTGTGCATTCTTTTAGACTATTTTCCAACGGCAGGAATTATCATCTGTACGCGTGGAACGTCAGCAACAGACGATACGAATACCTAGACGGTCGGGTAAGGCGATATGTACATCGAGAGAACAGATGTTTTAAGCATTAAAAAATTTGTAAACAATTTTTTTTTATACTTTTGCTGAGTTTGCTATCATTTTAACTAATTCATTTGGTCCTTGTAATGTTATTTCCCCGCCAACACTGTTGTTGTCCTATCCATTGACCCTTCCCATCAAGTTATGCATTTCAATTGGTTATATTGTCTTTGAATCCCCACCCATACTTTCGTACTCGGTTCTATTAGTCCCACCCCTTATTCTATAAAACACCCGTATTTCCAACCGTCTTCTCAGGACGCACGGGAATCATGTCAGACTCTAGAAGAAGTGGCGGTAGCTATCGGGAACGTATAGTGGACAATATTACCGATATAACCCCCGCGGACTTTGCCAACCCATGGAACTTTTTTTATCTATTTACACAGAGTGAAGAAGACGTTTACTTCTGGTGTCGGCAGAATGGCCTCCTGGCAACTTCTTTTCCATGCCATGTGGATAAATGTACCGGCGAGATGGCTCTTGCTGCTCTCTCCCGTGCTCCTGGCGGCGCCATTTTTCGGTGCACTGTAAATAGGCGTCATACTAAGTCATCAAGGTCCCACTCATTCATCGACAAAAGCAATCTTGTTTTACAAGACATAATTTTATTCATCAAATCTTATCTGGAGAAGAACAGTTTGGCGCAATGTGCACGATTTACTGGCATGGCATACAGATCTACCGCCGTAAATTGGGCAAGTTTTATGAGGGAAGTGTTTAAAGAATATTTCAACAATACCCTAAGAAATGTTAAATTGCAGGGTATTGTGGAAATAGACGAGTCCTTATTTGGCCGACGGGTTAAATATCACAAAGGCAACCCAAACAGAGGATTGAAGGCAAGTTAAGATTTTTGAATTTCATTTGCTTAACATGTACATATTTTACTTTAAGTTATTTATTGCAAGCATCCTATATTATTTACATTGAAGTCTAATTAACAAAGGATTTACATTTTCTCCAGATATGGATTTTTGGATTAGTCGAGAGGGAATCGAATAGGCTCCTTTTATATCCTGTGTCCGATCGAACTGAGGGTACACTCCTTCCCATCATAGAGAAACACGTTTAAAAGGGGTCGTGCGTTTACAGTGACGGTTGGTCCGCATACTGCCCTCTAAATGATCTCGGCTATCAACATTTCACCGTTTTGCACAAATACTCCTTCAAGAAACGTATGTCAACAAGGAAACAAAGGAAGAGGTGGAAGTTCACACTAACAGGATTGAGGGTGCGTGGAAACATGCCAAGGATCACTTTAGGAAAATGGCCGGAACAAAATTAACTCAATTTGAGGGTCATTTGGCTGAGATCATGTGGAGGGCAGATGTGAAGACCAACATTTACTCATGTTTCTTTGACCAACTAAGAAGCATATACACACTCACTGGGCCACCTGTGTACCATTACACAACACCCCTTTTCGAAACGTGGACAGGTATACCAGAGGCTTCAGATTCCCAACTTACTTATTGTAAGGTATATTTCTTGCAATGGTTTGCTTCCAAATTCCTTCAAATAATGGGTTTTTCATAACAGGCTGTTTGATTGACACATTTCCTTTTAAATTTTTAGAAAATACAGATGCGGAAACAGAGTCTTCAACATCGGATGTAGATCATGATGACATTCCTGTCATTACAAGTGACACCACATCCTCCTCCATTCCACCAAACAGAGAGTTGTCCTCCATGGAATTGAAAGAAAGGCGGGCCAGGATGTCGGACAGTTTTGATGCATTGATGCATGCCATGTTTTCTGACTCAGATGATTCCAGTGAAGCGGATAACACCCTAACTGGTAATATTTCTAAAATTATGAATAAAAAATATAATTTGTTAAGCACATCATCATATTGATGCAAGGAATCAAAAGTTATTATCAGATGTTGATATGATAAATATTACCTTTTACAACAGATGTACACGCATGCGACATATCGTCATCCCATCAGCATTTGAAACCTAAAGAGAGAGCACAGGTATACAAATTAAGGTAGCTCCATACTCGTAAAATTCTCTGAGGAAAGTTGAAAATCCGAACTGATTTCGACTTAATAGACTTAAATGTCACCAATTGATAGAAAAAATATACATGTCATCACACTTTTTGAGATGCCAGATAAACATAAACTAAAGCATATTTTAGAATTAGAAAAATGTATTTTTTTTTCTGTTAAAAGTAAAATCTTGTAGGCAGAAATTTATCAGAAAACTAAAATTACAAAAATATTTTAAAATTAATCGTTGGAATATCAAAACTATAGCATTTAGACATACAACTGAGAGAAAAGTCGGAAAAAGAGTTATTTCCCCTTTGCATCGATAAAATATATAAAAATTTGGAAATTTAGTATAAAATTAAGTGCGAAAATATCTTTAACCTACCAATAATTCTAATTACATCCATGTGATTATATTCACATAAAATAAATAAAACTATCTTGCACAATTTTTAAAGAATTCAAAGTTTTACAAAAAAGTGTGACGTCACAGAACACTGGATCTACTTTAAATAAAGAAATATTTGTACAGTTATTTTACGGATCTTCCATATAGAAATTTCATATATATGTACTTACCTTTATTCAACTTTTAGAAGTTAGTGAATCAGATTCCAGCTTGAAGGGAGTGGCAGTGCGAAGGTCTGCAAGAAGGAAAGGTAAATGTTAAAGTAATGGCTAACGTAAAAATATTTAATTAATGAATACATGCAAAGTACACATATTTTAATATAATATTATAATTTCAGTTCCAAATAAGAAAACCGCAACTGAAGTGGAAAGCTGCCACTGAACCGCAACCCAAGTCAACTTGTGCAGAATTCCAACGAAAGTCGACAGCTGCCGCAGAACCCCAACCCAAGCCGAAAGCTGAGAGGCACAAAGGTAATATTAAACATTTAAATCATCAATATGTACCTTAAAATACTTTTTATTGTTATGTAAATAAAATTACATATGTATTTACCTTTCAGTGCCTATCGCATCTGGGAAGAGAAGTCACACGATAGTCATCTCAGATGACAGCGACGGTTCTCAATGCCAAACTTCAGCTTGCGGTAATCCTTTACCCTGCACTTCAACGTCTGAAACAATACCATCAGAACATGGTGCTGGAACATCTTCATCATCTGTCAGGAAAGAGAAAAGAGGACATTGTTGCCACATGTATAATTTAATAATGGAGTGTAACTTATTATCATCACATAAACTCTTACATGCAGATACATATCATGTAATAATAAAATATACACCTCAATTTTAAATACAGGCTTATCCAAGATTAGAACCGACAAAGTATGCCATCCTCCCTTGTTCAAGGAGAAGAAGAAGGAAGGCCCACGGAAAAAGCGGCTTTCCAACCCATACTCCAAGTCGGCGTCCGTATGGTCATCCGACTACGACGACTTCCAATGATTAAAATTACATTGAAAACCTATGAAAGTGTTTGTTATTTGTATTAAAAGAGAATGTTATGAACGTATAAGGTCTATAAATTTTATAATAGAAATTTACATAAATTGTCGTCACAGCTAAACACTGATGAAGCATATAAGCCTACCGTGTAAAATGGCGTAATGTCTTAACATTTAATGAAAGAAATGTAAGAAAGAAAATACACCTGAAATATAATGTTAATATACAAAATACGGACATATATGTTATCCATAAATCTTGTGTACTAAGCTTTCATATCATTTAGAATAGATTTACCTTTGGAAAAAAACGGAAGACATTCAGTTGCATCGGCCCGTTATGAATCGCGTCCTTTCCTTGTACACCGTTACACGTCGAAAGACTGGACCAATCAAAATGCAATTACCACATTTTCGTTTACCACATACTCAAATGCCCGTTACGCTGGTTCCTTTCCAAATTGCCTGGTGCGAGCGATAGAAACAGAGGACCAGTATATTTTCCAATTAATATATGCAACAATTAAAAATTAATGTGTTAACACATTGTAGCCTAATAAAATGCATATTTTAATCTCATTCACAATATTTAAACATTATCAGAAAGGGTGAAAATTATTACGACTGTGTAAATGTTGACGCATATAGAGAATAAGATAGTGTCATTAAATAATGGTTAAACATAAAAAAAACAAAGATAAGTATTATAAAAGTATTACAATTGGGCCTACAATTGACGTTAATAACGTCAACAACGTCAACAATTATCAGCATCGCGATGTTAATAACAGGATAATGCCAAATAAAATTATTTACAATTCAACTTTTTTTTCTCACTTAATTTTGTTTTAATGATTTGACATCAATGATAATCATATAATTTGATTTTAATACATTTTACTTCTCAAGCTTGAACATAAAAAAAAAATATATTGGATGATAATAATTATGACTTTAATATTAAAAAATAAAATACTAAATACTGTGTAAACTTTCTCACAAATTTTAAAATAGTGTTAATGTTTTTTTAGTTTTTTTTTCACTTCAGTCCACTACACTGATGCCCACATCCTCCTCCTCCTCCTCCTCCTCCTCTCCTATGGCTTCCCTGGCTGAAGCAGTGCCAGGCCCTCCTCCTCGACCTCCTCCATAATGGAAGTGAGCATGATGTCTTCATCCAAAACTTCTGAATCTCCTTCTGATGAATCTCCTTCATATGAGTCTGATTCTGACTTACATGTAGCAGTGTCTGAAAGTGGTGGAATAAATCTATTTATTTTTTCTTTTTGTTGTCATATTTTTTGAGTAATGATACATTTTATTTACGTGTGTGTATATATATATATATATATATATATATATATATATATATATATATATATATATATATATATATATATATATATATATATATGCACCATTTTGCAGCGGCTTTTAAATATAAGCTTTAAGAATTTCTTATTAGCGGTCAAACAGAAAAAGATAAACTTACATAATCCACAAAAACGGACCCTACGGATAGTCCGGCATTAAAGGGCAAAGACGCTGCCTCTAACAAACTCAGGACGTTCGGTCTATTGAAGTTTGTTAAAAGGAATTCCTCCTCTTCAGAATGATCCCATGATGTTTGCATGAGCTATAATTTTTGGAAATTAAAAACAAAATGTCAGTAGGCAAGAAATAAATGTGTTTAGAGCTTAACTGATTGGGGGATATATTAAACAATTATAGCAACAGTGTATTATTTTAAAGTATTTTAATAAAGAATTGATAACAAAATTATAAACACAAAAGTCATGTAGAAAATAATATTTTTGCAACAAATACTTACATAATATATATAATTCTAATGTTATACAAGTATGTTTTAGATAGATAGATAGATAGATAGTTTTTTTAGTTAATCTTACTAGGGTGTCGTTTTTTATCTCCACTCCAAATTTTTCGGAGACTTGCCCCTTAATGATTTTTAATGGAGTTTCTTTTCTAAGCTTTTTTGCTTTGCTCAAGTATAAACGTACTTACTGTACTAGTTTTTCCGTCCAATATGCTAGGTGCGTAAAACTTTGTAGTTTTACCGCTTGGAGAAACCTTTGGCGATATACACCGTGGCTCGGCATCAGTGGCTCGGCATTCTCCGATACAAAAAGCTTTAGGTTCTAAAAATGATAGATGGATATATAAAATATATGTCTATATCTTTCGGTTCTTACGTTAATATTAGAAGGTAAAGATAGAAGTTTTTGTAAAAAGATGCACAATTTTTAAACCAATAGCAAAAGCTTAAAAAATATAATAATACTTGAGAAAATTTAAACTCTTGGACTGTCGACAAAGCCAACTGACCATCGCTAATATACTGCACCAGCAGCAAATTACTCACATAAACTGCTTTTTCACAAAACGTTTGTATGGCATTCGCCTTTTCCATAAAGAGGGTCACTAAGCAGGTTTTACTCAAATGCACGGGATAAAGAGTCAATAATAGTCAATAGTCAATAATAGTCAATAGTCAATAATAGTCAATAGTCTATAATAGTCAAAAAATCTTTGACAACATTGGTGCACTTATTGCTAGCATTTCATTCTCAAGCGCGTATCTTGCAAGACAATTCTTATCATTGGAGTTAGGAGAGAGCGGTTGTTCCGCAGGGGACACGGAAGAAGTGGTAACTATTGGAACAGGTGAATTGTAAACTTGGTATACTTCAAACGTAGAATGTGCGTCTAAAAGAGGGATGCGAACAATGGTCGTTTTCAACAACAGTTGTTCATTCAAAATATTTATAGAAAACCCATATGTCGCAATTCAGTAATATTGTCTAACTTAGAGGCAAGTACGCTAAAATCCAGTATCAAATGGTTGATTGATTGTCGATTTTCCGAAATTAGTCCCCGATTTTGTTTAAGAACAGTTATGCTTTTCTGAATAACATGAGAAATGCGTTGCTTATTTCTTGTCAAAGTTCCAACTTGATTTGAGAACAAATATACTTTACTAATAATGCTTCAATCATGTATCTAGCTATTCCCACGCTTAGTCAGTTATTATGACCTAAAGACGTAAATATCGTCCGGATTTTAAAATCCACGGGGAGAGGGTATATACGAGTTTACCAAAACTGATAGTGCTTTCAAAAGACCCTTAGCCTTACTGCACCTTGATTTGGGCCTCTTGACCTCCTCAATTGACATGTCCTCGTCCAAATTTGACCGTACGTCACCATGCATAGTCTCATCGGTCTCAATGTCGTCGGGGTCAGGTTTCAACTGATCACAAAGTTCGTTTGGCTTATCAGCTTAACGTTCTTCCCTATGTCTTATTTGTCTCTGTAGTTCGGCCAGTGGTATGTCATCCTCATCGGAGGAGTCCGTCCTTTCGTCTCGGAACTTGTCATTGAGAGCTTCTGGCCCTTCGTCTTCGATTGTGAAGTCCATGATCCTTAGGACGAAGATTAGAAGAATCAAGGACTCCGATTTTGTACATCTTGTCGCTTACATCCGGTCCAGTCTCCGTGCAAATATCATAGTCATCAGTCAGCAGTGAGTGATCTATCCGAGAGAGGAGGTCAGCACAAGAGTTCTCTGTACCTGCAACATACTCTACGGTACAGTCATACACAGCCATACACATTGCCCACAGCTGGATTTTCTTGTTTTGCATGAGGGATTCCAAGACATACTTCAGTGGTTTGTGATCTGTGCGGATGATAAAAGGTGCTCCATGCAAGTACGCGTTCAGTTTTTGCAGTGCATAGTAGATAGCGTAAGCCTTTTATTCAACAACAGACCATCGTGTCTGTGTGTCACTGAGTTTGTGGGACAGGAAGAAGAGAGGTTTCTCATTCCTTACGTTGGGGTTATCAGGGGGATCAGCACAAGGTTGAGTCAGGCATGCCCCAATAGCATTTTTTCTCGCATCCGTATACAGTATGCAACCTTTGTTTGGGTCTGGATACGCAAGGAGCGGCACTGTACTCAAGTATTTCTTCAGTTTCTCAAATGCAGCGGTACACTCTTCTGTCCACTTTAACCTGGCATATTTTCATGTAAAAGCCGTCAGTGGTTCTGCAACCTGTGAGTGCTGGGGAACAAAACATCGATAGTATCCAGTCATGCCAATAAACGACCGTACATCGCGGACACATCGAGGCTGGGGCAAACCTTTGATAACTTTAACTTTCCCTGGGTCGGGCTGAATACCTTGACCGTTGATGATAAAGCCTAGATAATTGGTTCGATTTTGATAAAAGGAGCATTTCTTTAACTTCAATTTAAACCTGTTGTGTCGTAACCTATAAAATACCTGTTGGAAGATGTTGATGTTGCACAGCGTCTGTCGACAAGATGATCACGTCATCAAGATAAGCTGTTGTAAAGTCTTCTAATCCCTGTAGAACCACTGCCATTAAATTTTGAAAAATTGCTGGAGCATTGCATAATCCAAACGGCATGACATTAAATTGGAGAAGTCCACGATGACAGGCAAATGCCGTTTTTTATTTTGATTCCTCGTCCATGGCCACTTGCCGGTAGCCACTTTTTGAGTCCAGCGTAGAAAAGTACTTAGCCTGGCCTAATTGTGCGAGGATATCATCTATCATTGGCAAGGGATATCCCCTCTTCCTGGTGATGTTGTTTTAGGAACTGTAATCTACACAGGGTCGGTTGCTCCCATCTGCTTTCTTTACAATTACCATCGGGAAGGACCATGGGGATACTGATCGTTCTATGACCTTCGCTGCCAGCATCTCATCAACTGCCTGGGAAATTATTCTTCGTTTATTCAAAGGAGCGCGGTATGGTCGCTTCCGGATTCGGTTATGGTCACCAGTGTCTATAGACATCTTGACGGTATGGGTCCGTCCTAAGTCAGCGTCTGACCAAAAGCTGAAATTCGTCAGGTGCCTTAAAATCGAGTCTGTAAAGCGTTTATTTCCGGTATCGGATACGGATCCGAGTTGCGCGGGTCTTCAACACGTTGATCTGTAATCTACTCGCCCCGGGCCACAACGGCACCTCGTCTTAAAACCATACACTTACCTGTGGTGTTAACAACGATCACCATAGAACGATTTCTTTTGTTCCTTGGGGCTTCCGCTTTACATACCAGTAATCCTGGATTTAATGACAAAAATCCGCGATCAAGACCGAAATTTCAAATTCGCGGGAGCGATAATTACAACCAACCTCTACCGGTACTTGTACTGCTGTCTGGGGTTTTATTTTAACTTTACCCGTGGTTCGTAGCGGGGAAGATATGCACAAATCAACATCCAGTGGTACGATAGTATCATTAATTTTCAGTGAGGCCAGTCTGCAATTCGTACCCTTTTCTACGGATGAGATGTGCGTAACCTCCTACAGGGGCACATACGCATTTTTAATTCTTAATGATTTTAAGCCAAAATTCAACCTAACCAATCACGTCCAAGGATAACATTTCCGGACATTGAGCGTTTTACATAAAAATCTTGTACAACACTATTTCCGCCAATAATTAAAGACATTTTAGCCACTCCATCTATGTCTAGTAGTGAACCATCCACACCCATTAAATTAAGTCCTTTTCTTTGTAGTTCGGTTTGTATTTCAGTGAATCGTAAATTTTCTATATAAGGATGTTGTTTACTCAGAGTTTGAGTTCTCAAATGCGGATTGTTAAAAAGTTCAATTTCATGAGTAAAACTTGTTTTAAATACAAAAAGTATTTATGGAATGAATTATTACTTTTATTTACTAAATTATGGAATTAAGCTCTGACAAAGTTTGACTTTTAGCAAATCAGAGGAAATTCGGACTAAATTTGTCATATTTTGTTTTCCACTAAAATATTTTTGGAGGTACTACAATATTTAAAGTTAAGATTTTATTTGTTTTTAAGCATATTTTAAATTAACCTGATAAGCTTTTAGGTGCTTTTCCTGAACCCTTTTTCTGCCAACATGTATCAGTGGACACTCTAAAACTAGATTGTTCTGCAAAATGATCAATATTAAACAGTACACATACGACTTGTGTTCATTTAAAGTCATGTACAAAAAAACTTCTGTTATTTCATAAGTAAATAAGAAGAACTAATATATTTTGCATACGTTACATATTTACAAAACCTACAAAAATTATTAACGTCATACTTCACCATTAAACATTTTTTAATGTCATTCTGGAAGTAATACCGGGTACATAAAACTTTTATATCAGATCAACTAGTTTCTCATATATTTTACCAGTATCAATTGACGATGGCTTTGAAACCTCCTCCTGCAAAAACCTTTCCTCCGATACGGACACTACATCCTCAGTAACTTTTCCGATTTAATTTTCCCTTCTCTTCAGAGTTTTGTGATTTATACAATGTACGTTCATGGCAGAAAAGATATTTTAAATTTGTGTTTCTCCAATTCCAGCATGAACCATTCCTTTAAAGTATACACTATACAGGAAGGAATTACCCATCGTTTTTACGTATTTTTATTTTGATAACTTTCTTATTCATTGTATATGTTAGTATAAAAATTTGATTAATATGTAAAAGTGGTTACAGCACAGTCTTCATTCTAATTTACAAGATTTTAGAAGTTTAAAAAATTGAGATTTTGGTAAAGACAGATGTGAAGAAAGATTTAGGCTCTTTAGGATTGAAAAATTAATTGATTTTAATATTAGCAATTATATAGTTTCATTCACTTTTAATTAGAATGATAAATAATGCAGACTTAATCACATCTTGTTGAAATACAAAAATACAATCAAAATGTCCAAGAGTATTTTGCATTGCCAAGACATGAATGTACCCATTTGATATTTTTGAAAAATGGTACCGGTGTAAGGTGTTCTGAAAAATATTGAATAGGTAATGAGATTCATGAAAGAGTTTTCTTTTTATACATATAAATCCAACTAATAAATGGAAATGCCTTTTATCGATCACTGATATGATTAATGAATTATTAAGAAAATAAACAAAAGATGATGGAAACAGAACTTAGAATGAACTAAAAATTAGATTATCATAAATTAAGACAAAAAGTATACCTGTAGCAACCTTTGTATATATATATATCAAAAGCTCCTCGGCCTCTGATATTTTTTCTAGTGTGATGTGTCTTTCCAAGGTAAACCTTGCTTATAAATCCACAATCTGGACATTGGACATACACGATTCCTGTCACACCTGCTGGCTTAACACCCAATGAATTGGTCAAACGCAGGGGTTCGCTACAAGAGCTACACCTGTGTAATTGTTTTGCTAAAACTCCTAAGTCTACAATGAATCTACAATAATTTTAGTCAACGCACTGCGCAGAAGGCGCGACATTCTAAACCCGCTCCTGACCTTAATCGTTAAGTTTGGTGTTTTTTGGGATTCGCGATCCAATATTAAGATTGACCGCTAATTGTGACGTAACTAACACGAGGATATAATCAAAGTACTGAAAGTACTGTTAGACGGTGGCGTCATTTGAAAGTGGCATATTACACGTAACAATGAGTGATGTATGATAATTATTTTTGTCGAAAACCGCGGTCAGTATCGCATACATGCACTAATACTTAACGCTTACTCGCACAACTGGTCGTGAGTTTCCTACATGGATAATTCTGTGGAAATCGTAGCTGTGATCTCAATCTACACTTTACAAATGCTGTGTCTCTTGGTCGTCATCTTTTGGGGAAAACCCAGAGATTTATCACAGTAGTCTTTGACGTATAGAAGTTTGTATCTATATTTTGTATCAATATGTTTGTATCTATATCAGTTGACATTAAAACCCCGTTTGAATGACTCAATAAATATGTGGGTTGCCACCACATATTGAATGAATATTAAATCAAATCCAAAGAGATTTCATCACAGTTCGCCCAAATATTTGATTTTTAAAGAAGGGGAATTTTGGTTTTTTCTCTTTTGACCTTTGGGTTGACCCCGCAAAGGGGAACAACTTTTGAAAAGTGTGGATTGGAATATTGTGCTTTAAATATACTGTAGATTTCTCAAGTAACGAGAACAAATAAAGCTTTGGCATGATAAAATACTTATTTTTACTAACTATTTGGGCATACGTATAGCATGTTAATTGTCCCTCTCGACAGCATTTTCCCTCAATTTCTTCACGGGGAAAAAGTTGCAGTCTTGTGGACCATCACATTTGATTTTTTCCTCATAGTCAGTTAATACATTTAGGTGTAAAGAAAACGGAATGGGTTTACAAGAACCTGTTTGATAAAATTGCTATTGCTTTAGGAATGCACGTCATCATGAAACAGAAGAGTAAATCAATATTTTATCTTCGATTTTAGTGGATTATTTCCATTTGCTCACAGCGAAAGTGAATGAAAATTTTAAAAAATAGCATACAACATTCAGTCGCGGCAGTTTCATTAATCAACGTTTTAAACATTTGTTCTATTGTATTTAGCAATAGATTTATTCAAATCATTTGAATGAATTCGGGAAAGTCACATGCTATATTTTATCGCTTCTCAGTACACTTTAACACACATAAATTACTTGCTACATTTAACTTTTATAGTAAACTTACAACAAATATTGATTAATTATACAAAATAAGTTTTTAAAAACACCAAACAAACAAAATTCAAGTTAAACGCACGTTTTTCTGACCGTACAGCTGTGTATATAAAGAAGATGGGGAAATAAGATGGTGCAACTGCCCATTTGGTTTAGTCGTAAAATACAATTTCAAATTTAGCATTTTTTCGATGAAATATATTTGATATGGTATTATACAAGTTTACCAAATGGTAATTTCTAACTATATTCAGTTTGAAATATTTCAAAAAGATAAGAAAAAAATAATAAATCTTCAAGTTTTGGTGGTATCGAACCCACAACCTAAAAACCCAAGTTCTAAAAAGTTTCCTTATGGCTGGTGCTCTAACCACTGAGCCATTTCATTCACAACAAAGTGTGTTGTTGAAATGCTATATGAGACTATGACCACGAATTTACGGACTCGTATTATATTTCTAAAACGTTCAATTGTTGAGCTACAAAATGACATTTTTGAACTGTAGTGGGTCATCTCTCCACATTTTAGTTAAGTAAAATCGGTTTAAAATCCATTAAACCACATTTAGACTGTAAAAAAAATATTGAGCTCAGACCCACTTTGTGAAAGAAAATGCATTAAAGTTATAGAAATTACACTATTAGGAGGTTTTGACACTCATACGCCAGTTTAAATCAATATATTGCAAGTATTTAAAATATTTAAAGATCACAACCCGATGTTACCTTAAATATTCATTGTTTTTAATTATTTTTTTTTTTTAAAGTATCAGATTTAATGATATTTTAATTTTGCCGTATCTAATCATTCCTCATATAGGTATTTTACACGCCTTATTCACCCATTCTCTTTAATTTTATTCTTTGCATGTACTATAGACAATAGATCTAGGGTTCGCAAATCCCGGCAATATTTTCGGGAAGCTATAGTTCTGTAGCTCAGCAGAATTCTACAGTCATCTATGAAGCACATTTTTTTGCCTTCATGTTTCATTGTTTATCGCAAATATAGCATGGATGTACATACGCTACGGCTGATGTAGCATTGCGTTCAGTGATGACACTTTCTAACCGGTGTGTATTTCAATTGCGAGTCTCAACAAACTGGCGCATTTATATAGGCCCACCTATTTGTAAATGCATGTTGACAAAATGATGCTAACACTTGAAAACAAATGTCGAAGAAAGTTCATAATAGAGCTGTACTCGCGAGTTATAAAATTTATTTGAGAACAAACGGGGCGATGTTTACGTACAAATGTAAATAATTTTATCTGTTAATGAAAAAATGCCCCCAAACCAAAGAAAAGATTCTCTAATACATTTAGCAGGGACGGGCGCATATGAATTAAAGCCACTATTTGTACTTCGCTCATCGAATTGCGTTATTCAGTTCATTGTAAAAAAAAAGATCGACAGAAACTGTTTAGTTAACAAAATTATTATATCTTACATTACCGTTCACAATGTACCATAAATGTATATGGAATATCGCATGTTTTTTCTCACAAAAAAGCTAGCGTGTGCTGCAAATTAGAGATACACGAGCTGACACGCCGTGAAATCCATAAGACGCATATGTAAAAAAAAAATCTGAACTGAAAATATTTGAAACATCGTAAAATGTAGTTTATATACATTTAAAATGGCGACTCGATTTGCACGTGAATTTTACAATCCGACGTCGATTAGCGTGTTTGAGAGAAAGTCAGCAGCAAGTAAAGCGTCAACATCGGCGGTACTTTAATATTGTCTAATGAATATCGAGGTGCCTGTAATAAAATTAATGTTTCTACAGACTGAGTGAGGTAAAAAATAAGGTACATTGTAAATCACAGGTCAGTCGAAAATTAACATATTTTTGTATCGTAAATTTAAAGTTTTTTGTGTGTTTGAAAAAACATGCAGACTTGTAGAAGAAACTGAGCCATTGATCGGTTGAAGTTCAATAAAATGTAATTTATGTAATATTCATTGTCAGTATCTGTTGTGAATTCTTTGAATAAGCTACAACAACAAAATTATACTGCTCAACTAAAACTAATGCGTTGAAAATGGATGAATTTGTCGATGAAGCATAATTGCTGAAATATGAAATGGCAGTTTAAATAGTGTGTTTCTGACAAATATTTATATCATAAAAATAAACAAGAAGCAATTATTGTGACCATTTGTGACCAATTATCGCAGTGATGTAGTTTATGCAGTCCTGATACAGAGTTGCTGGTGCTTAAATTATTAATACCGCGTAAACAGACAGGGTAAGTAACGGAAAACACAATTTCATACATTATTTAAATGTATGTACAAAATAATTAGCAGCTATAATGCTTAAAATATCTGATAAGATAAAAATTAGTTCTCATACTGAAATCGACACGCAGATAAAACACTGCATACATGTACCTAACAGAGTTATCGTTCGTTATCCGCTAGGGTCCCCGTGAGAAATGCTCTTCCGGTCAGGACCGTAGCAATAGACCGTGGCTATTTATAGCCACCGTCTAAAAAGTATCGAGAGAATTCTTTCAGGAAATGTACAGATTTTCATAAAAAATTGTTTTAAAGTGTTAAATTTTTCTGTCTGACATCGCCATTAACTCTTAAATGTCGTTGTAATCACGATACAATTATGGTCGATGGATTCGGCGGATATTGTGTTCAATCGTTTCTGCGAATTTCAAGGACAATTTCAAATTCAGCAAATTAAAATAATGTTATCAATGACCATATGTGCAAAACCAACAGTCTTCTTTGCAAAAAAAGTATAAAAACCGACTTAAGATATTTAAATACAAATACAAAAAGAAAAACGAACATACATCAACATGAAACAAGAAATCATATTGACGCAAGCGTCAAATGGGCCGCAAAAAATATAATTGTTGTATGAATCATTGGTTGTTTACATAAAAACACACCACAAAGAAGAAAATAAGAGTTGGTTGTACTAATTTTTACGGTAAATTTTAATATACGTTCAGCAACTTGTTTTGAAGTTAAACATTTTACTATTATCTTAAAGAATCGATTTCGTTACTGTAAGCATTTCTAACGGAAATTGTTTGATCATTGCCATAGTATAAAGTAATGGAGAACACATTGATTTGTACATTACTCTAATACAAAGTTCAACTCATCATTTTTCTCTTGGAGATTATGTATTTCAAACCATTTTGGGTTTTTTTTTTGGTTGCATTGTATTGAATGAAATCTTAATGCATTAGCATGATTTCAAGGGACCTCATAATAAGATAAGAATTTATTAGTTCAAATTTTCATTTCTGTCATATTCTTGCGTAAATAATTGATATAATGTCATTTCATGAAATTTTCTACCACATTTTACATAAAAATATAATAAATACACACGCAAAGTCATTTTATTTGACACGGCACATAGAAATTCAAATATATCATTTATATACAATTTAATGACATTCAGGTCTTTAATATTTTAGGTCTTTAGTATGTCCCGCATACCGATCCTGATGCATTGTTTTGAAAAGAATGAAGAACTCCGGAAATTTCCGAATAAATTATAGTCTCGATAAAAACGCGCCAAAAACGACAATTTACTAAGTATGACCTATACTTTTCATTTACGAGTAAAAGAAAAAATATGTGATATTTTCTAAAAGGCATAAAACATATTTCTACATGCAAATTTACTTTTAATTTATAAAAATAACCATAGTATTAATTCTATTAAAAAAGAACTATCCCGCAGAAACGCAGTAACAATATTTAAATGTGTATCAAATAACGGACCGCCTTCCGGCGGCCCGTAACAAGCTGAGGCACAAGTAAACGCCAGATGGCGTTTTATTGGGGGGGGGGGGGGGGAAGCAATATGCGTCATCGATTATTCAGTTCTACGTACGAAAGCGCAAAAGCCTCGGATTAGCCGATAATTTTGTTAAGTATATCACAGATGCATACTAATTTCTAAGGTTGCATGATGAGAATAATTTGGGCCAAGATGATGGACAACATAGGACTACTCGTATATACCCAAACAGAAAAATTAGCCTACGGGATCATAGCAATAACCTGTGTGTAAATCATGGTTTTGAGATGATTTCGGTATAGGAAAATTTCACATGCAAATGAGTTGATGGATCATGATTCTTGTATGATCCATTAATTCTTAAAACAGGTATTAAATTCATGAATTTTGTATGTTCTGTTAAAGCTTATAACAGCTCATTCAAAAAGCATGGTTTTACAATGATTTGGTACAGCACAATTTCAAATAATAGTTCATGATTTTCTGTTGTAGCTATAAACCATTATCCAAATTTGTATTAATTATTTTTTTTTTTTATTTTTCTTCATTTCATTATTATCCTCATGATCAGTCTTCGTTTCTATTTTTTTCTTGTGTTTCTTCTTTTTCTCTTGAGACTGTTCCCCTGTTCCACCTCCCCCCCCCCCTCCCCGATTTTTTTTATCTGTCCTGATGAAATATTGGGCCTTCTGCTTTACTGCCACAGTTTTTTTGAGTGGTTGAATTATTTTTTTGTCATTAAAAAAAATGGTCATGTTAACAAAAATGATCACAGGATGAATGACCATCTTTAAGTTCTCCTTAAAGATAGCTTAAAGCTGCTTAAAGGTTGCTTAAAGACAATCTTTAAGCCACCTTTAAGCTATATGTGTTGCTTAAAGATGGCTTAAATAAAGCGTAAAGATGGCTTTAAGGCAGCTTAAAGACTATCTTTAAGCCACCTTTGATCAAACCTGACTTAAAGGGAACTTAAAGAGAGTTTAAGGACAACTTAAAGGGAGCGTAAATGCCACTTAAAGATGCTTAAAGGTAGCTTAAAGATGGCTTAAAGGTGACTTAAAGAAGTTTGGACATAAAGGACCTATAAGCTCAGCTTAAAGGTGACTTAAAGGTGGCTTAAAGATTGTATCACCTTTACGCCACCTTTAAGGACTTGCTTAAAGATTGTTTTTCGCCCTGTGGATAGTTTTTAACAACTAAATACAATACAAATAAATCGCCACGGCTACTTACATATTTAGGGAGGTTTTTTAATATTCTATATATCAGTGGATAAATCAATGTATTCAATGTGTATTTTTTACTTGTAAAGATTTTGACTTCCATTCAAATTGTAACAATCCATCATATCTAATTTATAAATTACATGCATGAATATATTTAGAATGAAATACGGAACATGGTCTTCAGTGAAAAAAAAATATATTATACCATAATGGAAACCGTTAGGCTTATTTAGTAAATAAATTTAAACCGAGTAGATAAACGTTCATCTAATTCACAGCTAAATGAAATGCAAGGAAGAAGATGAAATCATTTCTTTTATTAAATGCATTGAAACTATTAGGGTATTAGTTCTACGCAATTTTCCCGGTTTTCATGATCACGGCGCCGTTCCAGTATGTTTAAACATTTACTTGTATACATGATTTTTAGACTATCAATTCTATAACAAACAATATTACCAATAATGGGTGACGTATTTACCGCATGTTGCAATTGCAAATGATGTATACATATACTTGTACATACAATTGTATGATGTACCAGGCCGGGTATGTGACATATTTACTCTTATACATATATTAAAACAATTAACCCCTATTTATGATCACCGGTACAGGAATTAACTAGCCTCTAGATTTTACTCTTACATACATGTATCTTTAATTTGTAGACGTAACATTTTAAAACATAGAGGTGGGAAATAATTCTTTGAAAATGAATTACAAATGTAAATAAACTTTTATTCACTAGAATTATCATATACACGTACATACTAAGATTTAACGCCGTTAGAAACACTGACTTGCACCTGGGCACACGACACACCTGTTGTGTATATCTTGTATATTCTGTGTTAGTTCCAGGGGTTTTCTTAAGTTGGACAAACAATAGACTCTAATTAGATATACACAAACATGCATCTGGGCACAAGACACAACTGTTGTGTATATCTTGTGTATTCTGTGTTAGTTTCGGGGGTTTTCTTAAGTTGGACAAACAATAGACTCTAAGTAGATATACACAAACGAACAAAACTATGTCTAGACAAACAAAGCAGTAATATCCTGCCCGATACAACAAAGGCAGTTGAGAGTATTTTCATCTTTGACATGTATCTAGCAGATCTAGAATTAGACCTAGAAATAATTAAAATTGAAAAAAATACATACCTTCAACTGATTATTAAATAAAATCATGCAGTTTTGGTTCATTATCTTTTTTTTTTGTTTAAGAACCGGATGAACTAAGAGAGAGAGAGAGAGAGAGAGATTTCACCGATTAATTTATAATAGGAAACAAACATAATTAAATATAATTTAATACACAAATTTAGATACAGAGACTGCGCTCACCCCTACAATAATTTTGAATAATTTTGAAAAAAAAATTATAAAGAATTTTATAACAGCAATCTGTGTCCATCGGAGCGGTGTTGATGATTGCGATATGTGTTTAATGGCACGAAAAAAAAACCGCCTGGAACATCCCCCCCTTCCTTGGAAATTATATTATCACTCGGATCACCCCTCCCCTCCCTATAAAAGAGCTTTTGCATTTAATACATGTTTTTATTGTTCAGTTTGATCAAACCTGACTTAAAGAGAGTTTAAAGACAGACAACTTAAAGGGAGCGTAAATGCCACTTAAAGATGCTTAAAGGTAGCTTAAAGATGGCTTAAAGGTGACTTAAAGAAGTTTGGACATTAAGGACCTATAAGCTCAGCTTAAAGGTGACTTAAAGGTGGCTTAAAGATTGTATCACCTTTACGCCACCTTTAAGGCACCTTTAAGGACTTGCTTAAAGATTGTTTTTCGCCCTGTGGATAGTTTTTAACAACTAAATACATTTTAATAACTGTACAACTACTTGTCCTGTATTCACAACTTTCTGAATCTCCAAAAAGACCTTCTCCCCCATAGCCTTCTCTTTATCATCTGTAAAATAATTATGAATTATGCTTAACATGCCAGTTTATTATGTAATGCAAATTCCTCTGAAGGAGAAGTAATGTGACAAATTAAATATAGCATAAATATAGTTTTTGTCTTAATTTTTAAAATATTCAACTATTGAGTTTGTAAAATTTTATAATTCTTACCAGTTATGAACAGAATCTTAGAGCTGTAATACTCGTTGTCATCGTATTTTGCAACGCAGAGGTCATTCCATTCTTAGCAAATGTAAAAATTCACTGGCCTCTGTTTTTGCTTTGTCATTACCCTCCTTGATTCCGATTCCTAATTTTGCATTTGCTAATCTACTTAAATCGTAGCCAAGCTTAATGGCAGTGCTGGGATTTTTCAAGTCAGCATCTTCATCTTCTTCACAAGCTTTTACTGCACAAGACACAACTCTATCAAACTGTTTTGGGGCTATAAAATAGTGCATGGAAGCAGTGGGGATTTGCGAATCTTCTCTAAGAAGGGAAAGCAGCTTTGCCGCCAATCTCATTCTGAAACTTGTAAAGTTTTTTCTTCTAAGTTTGTTTCCAGCATTTTTCATAAGCCATATGTTACCTAAAACTATGATAAGATGGTCTCCTTGAGCTATTTCAGTTGTCTTGTCTCTTATCATAGATGGGAAAACTTCTGTTTTTAACTTGGTTGACGCTGAGGAAGAAATTTTACCTGCCATAATTTTGGACTGAATAATAGGCGCGCCCTTTGAATCAATATTCTCTTGGATAGGACATGCGACCATGTGTTTTGTGACGTTTTCCAGGACAATCCTTTCTTGACAATTCGGACATGGTCCGTAATCTTTGACATTGAATTGATTCGACTTTCTGCGTCTGGTCAGCAATATTTCCCCTTCTTCTGCTGCAAGAACTCTTAGATTATGATTGTTGTTTCCTTTGTTTCTAATCAGAGTTTGTAAGTTCTTTAAACGCTTCTTTAAGTTTGACCTATATTCATCATTTTCTTTTACTTTGTCTATCTGTTCTTTTAAGTCCACGATCTCCTTCACCTCCTTTTCATTTCTATGCTTATGTTGAAGATGAGTTTGTATATTCGTCACCAATTTATAACAAAACATGCAAGAATGCACCGTATCATAAAGTCTACCATGTTTTGAATTGCTTGAATTCTGTTCATATTTCTTCGAATAAATCTTTGTATTTGTCTCATCCAAAATACATTTGTTCGGCAATATATTGCGTTTGAATGGAACACTTGATGTTCTTCAGGAGCATGTTTGTCAGGAGCATGTTTGTCTGGAGCATGTTTGTCTGGAGCATGTTTGTCAGGAGCAGGAGTAATTTTTGGAAATTCCCATTCATCCGACACATCACTGTCGTCATCAACGCTTTCACAGTCAAAGTCTGGAATATACACTGATTCTCTATCACTGTCTGTTTCTCCAAATTCCTCCTCATCATCAGAAAAATTCATGTCAGCCAGCAGCAGTTTTTGACCCTTGGGTTTCAAAGATGTACACTGTCTGTACAAGGTTTCCCTGATAGGATTTACAGATTGATCATCAGATGCTGGCAAATCTGCTTCGAATGTAGCACTGAAAATCTGTGGTCGACAGTTAATACTTTGACAATGGTTTATTTCTGTACTTAAGATGCTGTCATCTGACCGAGCCTGATTGTCATGATTTTCAGTGGGTGAGTAAAGCCCTGTATTAATTGTGTTTCTGTAAATCTGTGTGTGGGTATCAAAACATTGATCAAATGCAGGCAGTTTGACTTTAAGGGCCTTGCAAGGTTTAGGTAACAGAGACTTCTGTGGCATTTCACCAATGACCAGTTGTGTATGAAGAGTGTCAGAATTAATTTGACTGTTTTCACTGACTACAGAGGTTAAATAAGCTGACAACTCAGACATTGTGAAAGTTGTACAAGCTCCTGAGGGGATGAAAGTGTCAGATGATCGCTCCGCTGAGCTTCCAATGGTGATTTCACACGACGTACTTTCAACAGGAATAGCTGGACTGCTTGTTCTTTCAGTTGAATCAATTTCTGGAGTTGTCCAAATGGTTGGCGACATCTCCTCTGACAATGTGGCACCACGAATGCTAGAGGAAGTTTCTGTTGACACAGTTGCTGAGCTTATCATTCCAGGAGTCTTTTGTACAGTACTTGAATGCGGCACAGTTGCATCCTTAGACATCACCCCCATTTTTTTCATGCTTGCAACAGAGGACTGGACTGTCATACTTTCTTCACTGACTAAAGAGGTTGAATCTCCTGAGGGGATGAAAGTGTCAGATGATCGCTCCGCTGAGCTTCCAAAGGTGATTTCACACGACGTACTTTCAACCGGAATAGCTGGACTGCTTGTTCTTTCAGTTGAATCAATTTCTGGAGTCGCCCAAATGGTTGGAGACATCTCTTTTGACAATGTGGCACCACGAATGCTAGAGGAAGTTTCTATTGACACAGTTGCTGAGCACATCATTCCAGAAGTTTCTTCTGCAGTACTTGTACAGGGCACAGTTGCAACCATGCTTGCAACAGAGGACTGGACTGTCATACTTTCTTCACTGACTAAAGAGGTTGAATCTCCTGAGGGGATGAAAGTGTCAGATGATAGCTCCTCTGAGCTTCCAAAGGTGATTTCACACGACGTACTTTTAAAAGGAATAGTTGAATTGCTTCTTGTTTCAGTTGAATCAATTTCTGGAGTTGTCCAAATGGTTGGCGACATCTCCTCTGACAATGTGGCACCAAGAATGCTAGAGGAAGTTTCTGTTGACACAGTTGTTGAGCTTATCATTCCAGGAGTCTTTTGTACAGTACTTGAATGCGGCACAGTTGCATCCTTAGACATCACCCCCATTTTTTTCATGCTTGCAACAGAGGACTGGACTGTCATACTTTCTTCACTGACTAAAGAGGTTGAATCTCCTGAGGGGATGAAAGTGTCAGATGATCGCTCCGCTGAGCTTCCAAAGGTGATTTCACACGACGTACTTTCAACCGGAATAGCTGGACTGCTTGTTCTTTCAGTTGAATCAATTTCTGGAGTCGCCCAAATGGTTGGCGACATCTCCTCTGATAATGTGGCACCACGAAATCTAGAGGAATTTTCTGTTGACACAGTTGCTGAGCACACCATTCCAGAAGTTTCTTCTGCAGTTCTTGTACAGGGCACAGTTGCATCCATGCTTGCAACAGAGGACTGGACTGTCATACTTTCTTCACTGACTAAAGAGGTTGAATCTCCTGAGGGGATGGAAGTGTCAGATGATAGCTCCGCTGAGCTTGCAAAGCATAGGTCATCCTTGTATTTTTTAATCAAGCTGTGGCGTTTCTTTTTTTCTAATTTTTCTGAAATTAAAGATTATTCCATTGTTAAGGAACACATTCACTGCATTAATGTTGAATTTATACAAGTTATGAACATTCCGTGTATATTAAAGTTAATAAAAAGAAAATGCCATTGTAATTTTCACTGAAAATATTGCAATAAATATTGCAATACAGTTATAAATATTCAAATATATCGCAATATAAAATCTCTGGCCAATACCCAGCCCTACTAATTTAATTGAAAATACATTCGAAGACATTGCCTACAATGTTCACACACAGTGGATAAAGCAATCCTTTTGATCAGACATGAAAAGTACATCCGTAAATAAATTATCTTTAATTTAAAGAAAATTCGAAAATTACAATTTAAAAAATACCTCCCTCAATATTTTATTGCGAATAAAACGCCTCCTTCCTGCATCAGTTTTGTAGAAAATTGGCCTTATCAGAATCAGAAATTAAATTTAGATTTAGTCTTAAATACAAGTGGCATTTCTACTGTTTCTTAATTCTATTCCTCTCAGACCTTTCCCTCCTTTATCCCTTAATGATGACTTTTGACGCCTAGACCCCAACCCTTAATGATGACTTTTGATGCATATGATTTCATTGTTGATTTGACTTGAAATTACTGCTTGTTTACAAATTATCAGAATACAGGTGGTCATCTGCAGATTAACAATAGATGATAACATCAAACTCCAGTAAGAAATCATGTGATTTACCTGTGTAAACAAACAAAAGAATCTTGGAAAGTCCCACCAAAATTCAAAATGGCAGACTGTTACATACAATGTTTTTTGAGCATGAAATTCAAGCTATAAACTACCTATGTCTTGAAAGGTTTTGCAGTGGCAGGTTTGAAAATTATCATGATCTTTATGTGTAATTAGGGTTATATACTCCAACATAAAGTACAAAACCTTTTTTAAGTTCGGTACAGTGCAGTGCAGATTTCATTACCTTTTTCTGAGAAATTCAGAAGAAATTTGATCTTATCCTTTGGCTTTGCTAATTTTTAGAGTAAACATTATTTTCAGTAGAAATGCCACATCTATTAGTACCAACAAAGCAACACTTAGAATAAAAGAAATACACAGTAAAACATACTTATATAACAAAATGCTAGGAATGCACGAGTTTACTTCACTTTAAGGTCATACACAACATTATAGTTTGAACTTTATTGGGCTCTTCACTATAGTTGAAGAGTTCCACTAAATCAAGGACCTGTGTGCAATACTTTTAATGTCTATATATGGATTTGTACACCTCTTCTAGAACAAATTTTGATGGAAAAAATATAGAATTTTTGTTTCAAAATTTTTGTATTTTTTCTTTGAACATGTTGAATAATGCAAAAAAATTCATGATTTGATATCTTCCCAAAAAAACCTAGTAATGCATGCCAATTTTTTGTGTATGAGTATCTGATCTTGAAAAATTACCAGTAGGTAAGGTAACTTGCATATGTCCTTAAGCATAATTCAATTGATATAACTGTAAAATTTGTAATACATGTATATTTTTGAAATCATGGGGAATGAAACTTTTAAATTTCAAGTGTCAATTCATTAAAAGCATCAAGCATGTTGGCTATAAGTGTGTTTTACTGTAACTTGATAAACATTAACAATATATAATCTTCTAAATATATTACCTATACTTGATATTATCAAGCTTGAATTCTTGTCAAATTTTACAAGTTTTGACAATGATCTTTTCACTCTGTAAAAAATCCAAATAAATCTTGACTGTGAAATATATTCAACTCAGAAGAGTTAATTAATCTGGAAAATTATCAGTGTTACAAGTTAAAATTTCTAACATTTTTGTTGTTTTATGTTCCTTATAAATTTTGTATGCAGACTTCATAGGATTAATTCTATTGCATCTGTCTACAAACTTTTTTGCTAACCCTATATATATAAAATAATACATTCGATTTTTGATTTAATAATCTTTAAACATCTGTCAACCTATCATTTTGAAAATATTTCCTGAAATAGAGTAGGGAGGGCTAATAACCATAATTTGATGACAATTTAAGTAGCACAGTGTATTAGATAGGCAGTGTCTACAGGAAGTTAGTAATGAAGGTGCCACAGTATATTACAGACAAAGATTCTAGACCATGTTTTTACATACATTCTCGTTATATGCATCTACATAATAAAGGATGGTAGCATTCTCCAAATCTGTTATAAAATAAATAAACTTACATAGAATTTTCATTCCAAAATGCCACAGAGACAACACCATTTGCACAAACATCCAACACAAATCCAGGCCACCATACTCCCATATCCATTAGGCAAAATATAGGGTCTCCTGTTAAAAAAAATGATACACATATATACTAGTAGTCAAAAATGACCACTTTCTATTACCAAGTATGCAATAAACAAAATAATACATGTATACCCTTTTCCACATCACATCTTGTATCCATACATGTTAACCTATGGTTATGATAAAAAAAAATTTAAAATGTAAGTATATATATTTTTCTGAAATATCTTTCTTATCATTAAAATTGATTTGCTATAAATGATTTGATATTTAAATTTACCTTCCATAAACAATTTTGGTGATCCTGAAATGAAAAAGAAAGTCACTTTAGAAAATCATGTCCTAACTGACAAGCTAACAATGTCTCTAAATTTATTTCAAATTTTGAAATTTCATGCAAGTGTTTGCTACAATATAATAGATATTTTTGCAATAATCTATCTTTGCTTTCATTTTACACTTTAACAATTTATGGAAAAGAGTCATACAATATTTTCACACTCTATATGTCAATCTGCATGATTTGTGTTATTTTATTCATATTTTATTCATATCTTAAGGTCAATTACTTTAAATTCTAGCTGATTGAAATCATTGAATCCAAAGACTTTGTTAACATTTGAATCTTGAGGAAAGCCATGCAAGCAGCAACAACTAATTTTTTAGGAATTATTTACCTTTTGATTCACTTTGACCATTATTACTTCTACTCAACTTTTTTCTTTTACGACCTGGCATCTTGATTCTTCTATTAAAAAAGGAAATTTGTAATAATACTAATGCAAAAATATACAAAAGTTTTCCTTATTGTATAATGTAAGAAAGCACTGTTGAGTGTATAGCCAACAACAAAACTTCAAGACCTACGTCACCCAAATATGGATGTACAGAAAAAGATACAGTAAATATTGCACATATTTCTCAGAGACCATGAATTTATTTTCTCTAACCAAGCTTTTTAAGCTCATTCTGTGAAGCATTTGCTTGTTGGTAGATACACTTGGTTGCCAAAATGTAGAGGGTTTTATTTAATCTAAAGCAGAACTTCAAGAAAAACTCTATAACAGAAAAAAAAAAACAAATTCAAAAAAACTTTCAGCACTTCTAAAATTATTCTGAACCTTCATTACTTATCACAGCTAGAATACCTTTTTTAAACTCTCATGAATTCTCTATTCCATCTACTAAAATAGTTGCCCCATTTATAAATTGCAACAAAAATGGCAATTGAAACTGCTATGAAAACAATAAGCAACAAACTGAGCAATGTTTCTACAGCAATCATGTGCTTCCAAATAACTTCCATTTTCCAATCCCAGAATTCCTTTTTCTACAGACTAAAGCTCTTAAATTTTGGACATATAAAACATCCTCTCAATTAATGGACAATTTAAGCTCCTTAAGAATGGACTATATGAAACATCCTCTTAATTTATGGACAATTTTAGCTCCTTAAGAATGGACTATATAAAATGTCCTCTTAATTAATGGACAATTTTAGCTCCTCAAGAATGGACTATATAAAATGTCCTCTTAATTTATGGACAATTTTAGCTCCTTAAGAATGGACTATATAAAACGTCCTCTTAATTAATGGACAATTTTAGCTCCTCAAGAATGGACTATATAAAATGTCCTCTTAATTTATGGACAATTTTAGCTCCTTAAGAATGGACTATATAAAACGTCCTCTTAATTAATGGACAATTTAAGCTCCTTAAGAATGGACTATATAAAATGTCCTCTTAATTAATAGACAATTTTAGCTCCTTAAGAATGGCCTATATAAAAAATCCTCTTAATTTATGGACAATTTCAGCTCCTTAAGAATGGACTATATAAAATGTCTTCTTAATTGATGGGCAATTTTAGCTCCTTAAGAATGGACTATATAAAACATCCTCTTAATTTATGGACAATTTAAGCTCTTGAAGTATGGATTCTATCCAACTTCTTCTTAAATGATGGATGGAAATTATAACCCCTTAAGTATAGGTGTGTTATTTAAGGAATCACTGTCTAGTTTTGAGAGTATGCCAGGGCATCAACAATAGAGGGAAACATGGGATAATTTGCATAACGGGCGTTGATGTCCCTGGCATACTCTCAAAACTAGACAGTGATTCCTTATATTTCCATTTCATTGTGATCAAAATAAAATTGTAGATTTTAACTTAAAAAATGTAGACATAGACTATAATCACACGAGGACTTCCATGCCAATTTCAATAGTCCTCGCCCACTGACGTCAAACACATAGGCAGCCGCACGGGATTTACATGCATATTTGGCCTTCTTAGCATCAGACACAGAGACAGATGCACACGGGATTTGCATGCGTATTAGGTCTCCTTAGCTCCTGACCTATCGACCTGCCTAATTTACATTCCGGCAGAATTATCAAGAAATATTTGCATTTCCATTGTTCTTTTCCACTGTAGGCCCATACGGAGGAGCTGCAATTATTTCTCTATAATCGCAATTGCTCTGTCTGTATTCTATGACGTCATAAAGGTGTAACGTTATATGTACTTTTCCATGACGTTATAGATTTAAACTACTATACGATACATCATGTGTTTTTCTCCAACTCCATTAAAATTGACGTATTTTATATTAAAACATGTTTTTGATAACATTTTAAAGGAATTACTGTTATAAATTATCATTGACTCTGTTAACAAATCTATGTGAATTAAAAAGATGCATTACACTCTGAATGTTGACTTTTGATGTAATAGCTAAATGTCAAGGTCTAGGCTAAAACAGGGTATTTGCGAGTGGTAAAATGCAAATATAAGTAATAAACAACGATTATTTAGTGAACATGGCGTTATGAATAGCAACTGCTCTGCTGGCATATTTTCCATGATGCGCTAGCGCGCATCATGAAATATGCCAACAGAGCAATTGCTATTCATAACGCCATGTTCACTAAATAACGTTGTTTATTTCTTAAATAAACTCCGACAACTTTCTCAGAGTTATCACAGAGAAAAAAAAAATTAGAAATGGAAATATTATACATTTATTGCATGATAGTGAGGGAAATATGAAGACTTATTCAGCCAAGAAAAATCATCGCCCGAGGGGAATATGATATTTCTTGGCTGAATAAGTCTTCATGTTTCCCGAACATTCATGCAATAAATTGTTTAATATACCAAAACAAGGAAAACCTTTGGAATAAAGGCAAACTTTAAAATTCTGCACAATATCATTAATTTTGTGACGTAAACCAAGCTATTGTGACATCTACTACTCTCAGGAGTTTTCGTTCAACAAACGAGAACTATATTTCGGGAAAATACACGTACTATGTAATATGATGAAAACCATGCCGACGGCCTGGAAATGTGAAGTTTTACGGCCCGATCACGTGATAACTTAGAACCAATCAGAAAACACATTGTTTAGAATATTTATAATGAGGTATAATAAAAAACATTTTCTGATGCCTGGGCTACCATTTTCTAAGGTCACGCTCATTTCTACACCCAATTAAGGTTTAAATGCCCTTCGTCTCAAAAATCAGTATTAAAGATGTATGATCCATGGCATTGCAACATCCAGTCCTTTATTCTTGTATTTACTACAATCAATCTACCATCATTCAATTACAGTGTAAATTAACATTTCTAAATTGTTACAAATATTACAACTCTAGTTTTAATAATGTTTGTCTATACTGGACGTCCGGTACATCAGATTTTTTACCATCTTGAACAAAGTTTATTTATAACGCCTTTAATAATGTGATACATATCATGATAAGGCCAAGAATAAAACAAGTATCATGACACAGCTGTCTGTAATTAAATAAAGTGAGATGTTCACATATTTTCTTGCTTAATTTTTCAGATTTGTTTAATTTGGGGAATTTCTGTTACTAGACATTCATTTCAAAGGAAAAAGGTACATTTTACAGGTGCAGTAGTAATTTTAAAATCCTTGTACACGCATGTTTTTATTGTGTTTGGAATTTACTAGCAAATAAGGGGGGGGGGGGAACCTGAAGAGCTATATATACAATATATTACATAGGGAATTTTAATTTTTACTGGCCGAAAGGGCAACCTTCATGCAGTATATGTATAGATTCAGTCAGTCACACCTGCTCTTGCATGTTTTAACAACATCATTTGGCAATATTATGGAGTTTTATGGGTTTGTAACTGTAACTTCATATAGAAGATACACACCTCAAAAATAATTTTGAAAATGTCAATAAAATATGTACCCCAAAAGAGGCTATTTTGCATAAATAGCTAAATGCTCACCAGCTTTTCTTCTATATAAAACTCTAAGCCCTCATTAACATGATTAAGGTCACATCCAAACCCATAAGGGAGGTTGTCATGATTTAATAAAAGGTGTATACTGTATACAGTGAAATTCTCACCCCCGTTTTCCCCAAACTCATAGGTGGAAGAAATTAAAATGACAAATTAAAAAAAAATTGGTACAGTTTCTTAACCAGAACTGTGATCATGGTGATTGGGTATATTTAAAATAGGGCTGTGTATTGAGCAAAAAATCGGACAGCAATGCCAAACAAAGTGAATTTTATTTTTGGTCCAATCGTACCTAACCGAGAACTATTACTTTAAACTGGGAGACAATCTTAAGTATGGACAGTTAGCCTCATAATTTATGGACAATCCTAGCTAGCAAAGTACTATTACTTTAAACTGGGGGACAATCTTAGCTCACAAAGTATGGACTTTTAGCATCATAATTTACGGACAATCCTAGCTAGCAAAGTACTATTTCTTTAAACTGGGAGACAATCTTAGCTCACAAAGTATGGACAATTAGCCTCATAATTTACGGACAATCCTAGCTCTGCAAGTACTACACAACTTTTGTATTTCTTTTATCTGGGGGACAATCTTAGCTCCCAAAGTATGGACTATTAGGCTCATAGTTTACGGACAATCCTAGCTAGCAAAGTACTATTTCTTTAAACTTGGAGACAATCTTAGCTCCCAAAGTATGGACTATTAGCCTCATAATTTAAGGACAATCTTGGCTAGCAAATGACTATCACTTTAAACTTGGGGACAATCTTAGCTCCCAAAGTATAGACTATTAGCCTCATAATTTACGGACAATCCTAGCTAGCAATGTACTATTTCTTTAAACTGGGAGACAATCTTAGCTCACAAAGTATGGACTATTAGCCTCATAATGTACGGATAATCCTAGCTAGCAATGTACTATTTCTTTAAACTTGGAAACAATCTTAGCTCCCAAAGTATGGACTATTAGCCTCATAATTTACGGACAATCTTAGCTCCCAAAGTATGGACTATTAGCCTCATAATTTACGGACAATCCTAGCTAGCAATGTACTATTTCTTTAAACTTGGAGACAATCTTAGCTCACAAAGTATGGACTATTAGCCTCATAATGTACGGACAATCCTAGCTAGCAATGTACTATTTCTTTAAACTTGGAAACAATCTTAGCTCCCAAAGTATGGACTATTAGCCTCATAATTTACGGACAATCTTAGCTCCCAAAGTATGGACTATTAGCCTCATAATTTACAGACAATCTTAGCTAGCAAAGTACTATTTCTTTAAACTTGGAGACAATCTTAGCTCCAAAAGTATGGACTATTAGCCTCATAATTTACGGACAATCCTAGCTAGCGAAGTACTATTTCTTTAAACTGGGAGACAATTTTAGCTCACAAAGTATGGACAATTAGCCTCATAATTTATGGACAATCTTAGCTAACCAAGTACTATTGCCTAATTGGCAGATAATTATTTTGCCTTAGCCATGCTTTGACGTGAACCTTCAGTGAAATACTGTTATTTGACACCTGCACGCGCTGTTTGAGTTAGGTCGTACGTACAATAAGTCCGTAAATACCACAATATGCAACTGCTTTTTTAATATGCAATTTTAACATCACCATGTGATTGTATAATCAGTATATTTCCTTATAAAGTACGTAGTGATGCATTTGTAATACAATGAATCATAACTCATAATGGTAACAAAAATCGAAGAAATTTCGAAGTTCATAAATAAATTATCTTCTTTCTGCTTTAAACACTCTGAGAACAAATTTTACGGGTTCATCATTTGTATACGGGGGTAACACATAAACAGTGTTCCCCTAATTATAATAAAACATACTTGTTTTTAAATTTAATTCCCGTTTGAAACAAAATTATCTATGGTATGGTTGTTTGCAAATAAATCCACACCACGTGCGTTGATCTGCCGTATCTATAATGCTCAAACAAACTAGCTGCAATCTTGCAACAAAATCACAAGATAAATTTATTGCTTATATTTATCGTGGAGTGTGTGCCCGATAACAAATAAATTGATATATTAATTTTCATTTTTATCGGGTACGGTATCCAAATAAAATGTAAGCGATGAACTAAAATAATATTTAGTGAATTTTTACACCTTATCATATTCATCCGTCATTTCTTGATTAAACAACCTTATATACCTATGCAGTGAGTTGTCAATAGTCATGGAGACACAGTTGGGTTTTTTGGTGCAAAATTAAGTTGAATAAATGGCACAAAAGTCATGTAAACATTTTTCCTATGTATTTCTATGTTAAACCTTGAACCCCGCCTGGGGCCCAATATTTGGTCCGGGGGTCACGATTTTTACAATTTTGAATCTTCACTATATACGCAAGCTTTTGTGTTATTGGCATTTCTAGTGCAGTGGTTCTTGAAAAGAAGATTTTTAAAACAATTTCCTATGTTATTTCTATGTTAAAATTTAGCCCGGCTTGGGGCCCCAGTTTTAATCCGGAGGTCACGATTTTTACAATTTAGAATCTTCACTATATATACAAGCTATTTTGTAAAAATTGGCATTTCTGGTGCAGTTGTTCTTGAGAAAATTTTTTTTAAAGACACGCACCCTAAACTCACTGTTTCGTAATTATCTCCCTTTTGAAAAGGGCTGTGCCCTTTATTTTAACAATTTATAATCCCCTTTTCATAAGGATGCTTTTTACCAAATTTGGTTAAATTTTGCTAGTGGTTTTTGAGAAGAAGTCGAAAATGTGAAAAGTTTACAGACGGACGGACGACGGACAACGGGTGATCAGAAAAGCTCACTTGAACCTTCGGTTAAGGTGAGCTAAAAATGCATTTCTTGAAATGTTTTTTCTGTTATTTATTTTTATGATGTTTGTTCACTATTCTAGATTTTTCAAACCGGCTACAAGATGTTACCGTCACTGTAGGGCTGATTGAATCGGACGTCAACACTCCCTGTGGTGTCTTTGCTGGCCCCGGTACTGCGTCACAGCTGGTCGTCATCGACTGTCCAACGTCACCACAGGGGAGATTCGTAAAGATATCCAAGATAACCTCGGTTCTCACTCTGTGTGAAGTTGACGTGTTCGGGGTATCCGTATAATTATCATAATTAATGTTTTAAGGTACACACCTTTAATTGTTTTCTTTCTATACATGTAACACTATAGAGGTAAAAAAGTCTTTAAAATCAGTTTGTATTTTCTTGAAAAGATGTTCGTAGGAAATATTATTTGCTACCTATCACATCAGCTGACACCAAACAAGAGGCATACGAAACGGCACTTTCTCAAAATAACTGACTAAAAACCTCAAAACGACTTGTTTTCCGTGTGTTTGTAACAGACGTTACACTCCAAAGAAAGCTGATTTCATGTGTTAAAAGTAGTCCCTATGGAAATGATCATCATTTAATAAAATACAGCAAATATCCTTCTCAGAGGTACAACATATTTTTTTAAAATTGAGTAAAGTAAGATCTAAAAATTCAGTCAATTAAAAAAATAATTCTGAAGTATATACCGGGGGTATGAATTTACTATTGACTAAGTTCATTTTAATTGGTCGACTATCGGTGTGATGCCGTATACTTAATGTTACCGTATATCTCTATAATTTGCGCATCCTGAAGAATATGGCATTGTATCATTAAATGATCTTATCGCGTCAGATTTATTTGTTCTAGTTGTGTCTTAATATTGGCAATTTTTTTTTAAAAGTTGCTCATTGAATTTCCTTTCTTTTGTTTTTGTTTTCATTTGTAATAGTCCATGCAGTATATATTTTAACTGTGTACCTTTATTTTTTATACAGCGTTTGAAAATAAAAACCATTCTAATTATAGTCTGTCCCAAGGTATTGCTTCCATCACTTTTTGATGATTTTAAATAAAAATACACATACCTGTGAAAGAAGTTCAGTTTAAATCGATGAAATGGAAAATATCCAAGATAACTTTATTGACAAATTATCCTTTTTTCACTCATAAAAGTTTACAGGAACGAAAACAAATTTCTTACGGAGATTTATAATGGGAAATGTTTACGTCTTTTCCCCATTCGGAAGTACTCGGGACATCTCGCGCAATTTTTTAACGTTATCATCCGGGCTTGTTAATGGCTGATGCAATGCAAAATCTCCGTAGACTTTCTATTTTGGGATGTTTATTGAAACCTGAATTGGTAGAGGGGGCGTTTCAAAACAGATAATCTGGGCATTTTTAATAATTGTGGATTAACGTAGTTTGAGCATAAAGGTATTTATTATTATCGAAATATCAAGCGAAAAGTGGTGGAAGCAAAAACCCGGGACAGAGTATAGCATGTAGCATATTTGCAATAACATTTTGTTTTATAACTATGCAGTCATTAAGCTGGTATCGGACATCTGTTGATATGAATGTAGATAAAAGTATATCATAATAACAATACTTTTACCGGTTTGGAATTTTCAAAATTTACAATATTTAATCAAAACATAGCTTATAAAAATATAAGAGGCAAATAACAGAGGTAAAAAATCTAAAACCCACAGCGGGATTCGAACTCATGATTTACAGATTCGTATTAAACCCTCTAACCAACTGTGCTACGTTGTTAGGTGACAATATTAGGAAAGACACTACTTATATTATTACACTTCATTTTATTATTAATTTCGATAAACACGACATGGAGGTGTCCCATACCACCTTAATTAAAAAAATAAGCTGTTTTTGTTTATCTTTTAAACAGAACAGTAGAGAGAAATTTCTATATAATTCTTTTTTTTTATTGTGTCGTTAAGATTGCAAAATAAAGACATTTTTAAGCTTAAAGTCTTTTCGTGTGTGTGTTGATGAGCTTACATAAAAATTAGTAATGTACATACATCTGTATTGATAACAAATGTAATCGTACATCACGTAAAAAAAAAACATCAGAACCCCCCCCCCCCCCTCCCCGTTGAAGAATACGTTCCCATAGTGATCAGTCTCTCCGTCTACCAATGGCCAGAACTGGCTTAAATTCACCCAACGTGCCTTTGGGTTAACGGCATAGACCTCTAAGGTGGAAAAACACACCTGGAAAAAGTCATTAAAATTAACAGAATTTTTTTCACTTTAACAAAAAATAAAAGATATAATAAATAAACTGTACAAATGTCTAATAAGCCAAAAATTTGCAATTTGGGATAAAAATGAATATTTAAAATGATTATCCCAGTAAGTAACAACGAAAGCCCCTACGGGATTCGAACTCGGGAGGTACGGATCAAAAGTCCGACACTTTATTCAGTCGGCTATGTAGAAGGTTAAATGTTTTAGTCCATAAAATCGTTTTACTAAAACGAAATGTCGTTTCGATCAGCGGTCAACCATTTTGTAATGATGTGTTATTCCACCTTAACTGTGTTTCTAGCTCTTAGCAGAATTATAAATAAAATCCTTGTCCGAAGCATTTTTTCTCTTACCTTAGTCCAATCTACCTCATACTTCACCCACAGAGTGTTTATGGTCAAAGGGTGCGCAGATACCTTGGATGAAGTTTGTAGGTCATGGTCATATCGGACCATGCAAAAATACTTTTTTCAGAGCATGTATACTTTATTAGCCTTTTTGTTTATATTTCACATACACAGAGCTTATGAATAACGCGTGCGTAGTGCCCTTGAACCAATTTTCAAGGTCAAATGTGAAGGTCGCAGCAGAATTATATGAGAAATCTTTCTCTTGAGCAGATCTTCATTCCCTTTACTCCAAACAGGCTCAAGCTTCATCCACATGGTGCTTTCGGTCAAAGAGTATGCATTGACTTTAAATGAAGTCTGTAGATCATATGTCAAGGTCAAATTAGATCAAGCAAAAATCCTTTCTTAAGAGCATATATATATTCTCCAGTTTGCCCTTTTAGGCTTATACTTTTCTTCAACAGGGCTTGTTGGTAAATGGCGTGCATTGACCTTAAAACAAGTCAATTTAAAGGTTATAGCAGATCTCTTCATAATCAGTTTTAGACCGTAGATTATTTCCCATTTGATTAATTTGCTCAGTTTGAACAAAAATGACATAAAATGAGATTGAATTTGAAGTTCTATGCCAGCTGAAAAATGTCAAAGTCATAGGTCAAGGTCAATGCAAAATTCTCTGAAATTCTTTTCACGTTCGGGTATTCTACACACAAATGCCCCAAAAGTGCCTAGCATATGTATCAAGATTTCGCTAGCAATTGAAATAATTTTAACAATCGCTTTTTTTATCAAACAAAGATTGAAATGTTTTTATTTTTGATATTAGTCATAAAAAAACCCAACAATAATTATTTTTTCCTTAATAAAAGTATCGAAGTTCTTATAAAATACAATGTTCGAGGTCTTGGTTATATGCAGAAAATGTATTAAAAAGCATTAACTAGCTCTCCGTATGGTGAATTTAAAAGCTTTTAGCAACTGACAAACATACTTCTTCAAGCATTTAGTGGAAATCCTAATTTCCACATTTAATTCTTTTAAAAATCTAAAATGTTTCCCATATTTTTATGTCATTACCGTAACATAACTTAAAAAATCGCCGTTCCCGAAAGACAAAGTCGCATTCTTTATAAGCATCACGTGACTGATTATAACCGGGAAAATTGTTGTAGAAGATGCAGGATGGAAATTTGGAAAAATAAGGAAATAGCTAAAACTTGGTCTTAACATTTTACAACTTAAAAGAATGTTTTTGTGTGTCATTACCGTATGCAAAAAAAACCCAAAAACTACAAACACTTAAGCATAAACGAAAATTTGATAAGGTCGTCGATAAACTTGGTTAATTTTATTACCAATTCAGACGCTATCAGCAGCCATGATGACACGATTTGGCCCTGTAGGTCATTAACATAATAATTGTCTTTACCGTGCCCATTTTTCGAAACGTTCTCGTCATGGTAATGACAATGTGTGACGGTTGTGACGATGAAATGATTTTCAGTTAATTAATAAATAATATTAATTATAATATAAATATTCATATAATATACATAGTAATAATTATATATAATAATATATAATATTTTATCATTTTATAAAGTAATTCACATTTTTTTTTAATGTTAAAGCAATTTATATAAAAAGTATCTATTTGAATTATATAACATTTTATGCGTATTTTTATGATACTTCAAATTAAACTTGAAGAAACTATAATTTATAATAATTTGATCAGAACTTAAAAATTAACAGTATTATCAGAGAAAACACTAGTTGACCTTTTACGCAATCGCCCAAGCGATCAACATCAACATATTTTGGCAGGTCTTGTGGCAGATGCGTTTGATAAGCGGGAACATGCAAAGGAGTTTCCAATTTTACAAAACCTTCAGATGGCAAGTGATCCTCAGTTTAAAGTGCTGGATGTCATTGCAAAGTGGCATTCTGAAAAAGAGGTTCTATACCTTCAACTTCGACTTTCGAATTAAGACATACAGAGCGTGCTTGATAATACCGCCTGTGCGATTCTTCACAATATAGAAATACCACAGATGGACAATCTGAGAGAAAAAAAAAACATGATGAATACAAATGATGTGGCAGTTGACGTCCAGGTTAAGGTCCAAGATGATGAGAACTCACCATAAGAGAGACATACTTCTTTCGAGTACGTTTCCCTGAAAAGTCAACATCTGAATTTTTCTAGTAAAATTACGTCTTTCAATTTACTATATTACATAATGTATACATACTAGAATGGTAAGTTGATTATTTACGTGGGTACTGAGCATTTAACTGACTAAAAATAGCATCAATCGAGCGAAAATGATCATATAAAAAAAACATTAACAAAGTTGCAATCAGATTACACAAATTACGTACATATACAGTCATACAGATTTGCCATTTAATAATCATTTAAATGTTATCAGGTAAAAAAGTTTCTTGCAACGATTCAAAAAGTTGATTTCAATAAACAAACATAAGTATGTATCATTTCAATTTCTTTAAACAATATCACTTTGCACACGTTTAAAAAAGGAAAACAAATTTTACATGTATACCTCCGAGTACAACTTACATATAATTCTTGCTTTTTTTAGAAATTACAATCAATAAAAACATACTTAATGAACTTGAATACTTGAATAATGTTTTAAGTACAATGTATCACAATCATGCCATTCATATACGTTAATGAACATTTTGATTGAACATTGATTGAAAATGCACTCATCAAATAAGTACCAAAAAGACTCGACAAAGCTCACCTCGTTCTCGAGACACATGAGATAAACCAGGAAAGAATCTATTATACAGTCTAGGACACGGGCGAAGTAATTTCGAACCCCTAAAGTTACATTTTATGTTTTGTTTCCACAAATTTTGAAGGGGGATGTGCGGGTATCTTGAACATTTCAGAATAAGACTGTAATCATTTCTTTGATGGGTCAAGATGTCCTGTTTTTCAACTGTGTTGCAGCTAGCGCTAAATGAATCAAAGGTGGAATCTGTAAAAAGTACCGATCAAATGTAATGTAAATACAAGATTCAACGTTTACTTTTGTTAATCATTGAACGTTGTATTCCTAATGATTAATTAAAATACGTATAACAAATATATTACATCCATTACATTTCACTCATATCATGGAAATCAAATGCATTCTCACAGCATTAAGGAGACCAAGCCCCAAGATCATGAAGCAATCTAAAACTTGAGTAGTAAATTGTACACTGTATTAATGTCTCTTGATTGAAAACACTGACAAAATTGAAATGCTATTTAAAGTGACTTGATATAACATTGTTCATTACAGATTCAATCAAAATTTTAAGTTAAATATTTTTTGACTGACAGAAATTTTGACATAAGTATGAAATTGCTTAATGAGTCTGAGGCTAGACCAAACATGTAGATTGTTATACATAATAACATTGCGACATTGATTTTAACTCATGTACCTTGTTCAAAATACTCAGTGTTTTCTATGTGGGTCAAGATGTCTTGTTTTTCCATTGTGTTGCGGCTAGATCTAAATGAATCTTGGGTGGAATCTGTAAAAAGTACCGATATATTGTATTGCAATTTCAAGTCTCTTAGTTTACTTCTTTATATCATTGCTAAGTTTATTACTATTGATTAATTAAAATAAATATAACAAATATATTACTTCCATTACATTCCACTCATATCATGGTAATCAAATGCATTATCACAGCATTAGGGAGACCACATCAACATGTAGATTGTTATACACAACTACAATTCAAAGTATATCTGGTTAATATAAATGGTTTTATTTTAGTCTGAATCAAAATGACTGGGCTGGCAGCCTCTTGTTCTTTCGGGTATTTTTTTCGAAGTGGAAATGGACTATTCTTTTAATAATAAAATTACCCAAAACCTCCTAATTTTTTTATTCTTCCTTACAAATGTTGACTGTCGTTTTTCATACTAATTGTTGCGTGGACCCTGAGGTCCACTCAGAAAGTATATAAGCGAGGTTAAACCGGATGCTATGGGGAAAATGCAACCTGCGCATGAACTAGCCTGGTTCCTGTGCGTAATGGGAAGCTCAGGGAACCAGGCTAGCACACATTTATCTGAATCGGGATCGGGATTCCGTGCCATATGCACACTTATATAAGTTCATAGGCGCTGTAATTGTAAAGTTGTCGGTAAACAGTACAGAAACAAAGCATTCCTTTTAAAGAAATGATCGGCATGTGATATAAACTGTCAGTATTATGAAATAAGTTAATGTTACATGTATGCCGAAACTACAACATTTATCAAATAGCATAATTTGCAATGTATTGTTGTTTTCCGAAAACTTTACCTTTATAGTAGGCGAGGCTAGAGTACTTACCGATTAAAAAATTTTAAGCATTTAAATATGATTGAATAAAAATTTCACTGTATAAAAGTTTAAATCTCAAGAAAAATACATTAAAATATGAAATTTTTAATTTACACAAAGCTGTTCCTGCATAGTTAACGAAGTAGTGCGAATCGTAATGTGTGAGCAAATAGTAGAATTCACCGAATGCCTGATACTATACATGCAAACTTCATTAATATATAGATCATGATTATTTAGGAAGTTTGAAGCCTTTTAATTCTGAGATAAAAAGTCAGGGCTATACATACATGTTTACGTAAACAACGTAAAAGCAGGAGGCTAGAGTGGTTGGAATCTCTGATAATCTTATCACGTTTTCGTTGGGAACACGTGCAAATGGTCCACGTATTGTAGTCCTTTTTTAAAGGACAGCAACTTGTTAGACTATAATTATTCACCTAATTGTCTATGGACTCTTCCGATTTTTTCCCTGCGATTACGACAAAGAGCACACAGCGGGTGTGACCGGTTAGCAGAGGATGCTCACTCCTCCTAGGCACCTGATCCTACCTCTATCTATTTAGAGGTCCGTGTTGCTCTTCTTTGACTTATGTTTTATGTTTTTGAGATCGTTCACGGTTTGTATTTATCATTTTTTTTTCTTTCACGTATTAACAATTTCATTAAGCTTAACTCTTAAAAGTTCAGACTAGAAAGTATGTTTAACTGGATTGCCTATATGCTAGTTGCAAATTACTCAGTTGTACACAATTTAAACTAGTCCCTACATTTTCAGAATAAAATGTATGACTGATATGAAATACATATTGATAAATGTTTGATAAAGAGACAAATTGATCATTACCAATTATTTTATTCACTATTCATTCTATAAATAATGTCACTCATGTAAAAACTTGAATCACTTTTATTTAGATTAAGTAAAAATATACTTCCACTTAAATTCAGTGATTCTCTTCCATTTTAAATGCCCACCTTTAAGCAACTTAACAAAAAGTTCCAACCGTATCTTGTAACAAGGTTGACTTTACTATCACTACACAATTTCATATCTACCTCACATTAAAAACCCCCACATAAAACCCATTAGTTCTAAATATAACGAGTAAGTAAATCTATATTTGTATCTTGGTATCCTTCGCTACAGTACCTCAAAGGACACAAAGAGTATACCCAGATCAGAAGTATACCCTGAAAACAGACGCTACATGTTTATTCGGAATATACTAGATCTATTGTTTATTGTATAGTACATGCAAAGAATAAAATGAAATTTATATTCATACATCTGTTAGACAAAACAATATACCCCGTCATTATTTGGTACATAGAATACCATGACTATATTTAATCTGAGGTTTTAATATTATTTGGTTTTAAGCCCAATTTATAGAGATATTACTTTCAACATTTAATTGTTTATTGTTGACATAACACAAATTTTGACCGTGCTCTGTGACCTCATTTTTGCAGTATTATATTCTAAATAATTCTTAGAAATAACGGATTTTATTAACTTTTTTCTTGCAAATTGTTTGAAACTATTGCTAAATTATGTCTACCAAATTTAGTATTGATATGACGTTAAGTAACATAGCTATGACAAAAGTCTTCGTATTTTTTGATTGACCCTCGTAGCTGGAGCGCTCAAAAAACGTGCGTTCAACTTGGATTATGTTTGATTTTTGTTTTTAAAAACTAATTTCCTAACGTATCCTGTTAACACATTAGATTTCATTTTACCGCTACTGTTTTATTCGTGACTTGGAGAGATTGAAAAGATTCATGAAAATATTATTTATTTCATTATTTATATTTACTCCTTTTGCTTAAATCTGGTGCGGAATAGTTTACCCATATTGTCATTTTTTTTTGTATGGGGAGAAGGTCAATGTTCAAACGGTTTTGAAAATCAACATGTTAATGAACAGTTTTATTTTGGGTCCATCTCTTTTGAGTCTTGTATGATAAAGTAGACATACTTTTGTAATGATCTCGAGGTCATGGGTCAAACTTTATTACGAAGACTCCTTTGCTTGTATGCTCTTCTTAAATTTTGGACAAGTCCCATAAACAGTATTATTTTACAGCAAAAAATCAGATTGGATGCAAATTGGAAGACCTCGTAAAAATTAAACATATTAGTGGAAAATTCTTAATACAACGCAGAGTTTTTTAAATGAAAATTTAAAAAAATAAGAGTCTTCAAAATCTCGCAATTTAAATGCAAGATATAAAAAAAATATGTGCTTTCCAACCAAAGGAACTGATTATGACCTTTAGTTATCTAAAGCAAATGTTTTTGTGAATAATTAATAGATAGTTATTGTATGTTTACTAAAAAAGTTTAATGTAGCAAGTAAATTATGCGTTTTAAAATGTACTGAGAAGCGATAAAATATACATATACATATGACTTTCCCGAATTTTTTCAAATGATTTGAATAAATTTACAGCTAAATACAATAGAACAAATGTACTTTAAAACGTTGACCAATAAAACTGCCGTGACTGAATATTGTATGAATTTTATTCTTGAAATTTTCATTCACGTTCTTTATGAGCAAATGGAAATAAACAACCCGAAATTGAAGATAAAATATTGATTGACTCTGCAGTTTCATGATGACGTGTATTCCAAAAGCATTTTCGAGTTTTATCAAACAGGGTCTTGTAAACTCATTCCGTTTTCTATACACCTACATGTACTAACTGGCTCTGAGTGTTAGCCCACGAGACTGCAACTTTTTCACGTGAAGAAATTGAGGGAAAATGTTGTCGAGAGGGGTAATAAACATACTACGTGTATGAATAAATAGTTAGTAAAATCCTGATAGGTATTTTATCATACCAAAGTTTTTTTGTTCTCGTTACTTTCAGAAATCTACAATATCTTTTAAGCACAATAGTCCAATCCAAATTTTTCAAAAGTTGTTCTCCTTTGCGGGGCCAACCCAAACATCAAAAGGAAAAAAAAAATTCCCTTCTTTATACAATCAAATATTTGGGCGTACTGTGATCAAATCGCTTTTGATTTTTATTTTTTTGTTCACTATCTGGTGGCAACCCACATATTTAATGATGCATTCTGGGCAAAACAAAATACACACCGAAAACGGATTTTAATGACAAATAATATTGATACAGACATATAGTTACAAACTTATACACTACAAAGGTCACTTTCCTCCCAAAGATGACGGCCAATAGACGCAGGTTTTGTAATGTGTGGATTGAGATAAGAACTCAAAAAAAATATTCATGTAGGAAACTCAAGACCAGTTGTGCATGTAAGCGTTAAGTATGAGCACATGAATGCGATACTGGCCGCGGGTATTTGACGACAATAATTATCATACATGTAATATGCCACATCCCAACGACGCCACCGTCTAACAGTAGTTTCAGTACTTTGATTACATTTGTTTTTACATAAAGTTTCATTCATGTTAAAGGGACATTGTCACGATATTTGTCCAATTCCATTTTTCTGTTTTTGATATTTACAATGCTTTAGAAATACATTTCTAGCGATCAAATGAAATTTGAGAGTCAGTCGTCAAGATATAAGCAAGATACAGAGCTTACAATTCTTTGATATGTAAACAAGGCTCGTGCCCTGTTTTTGTTTACATTGGTTTTAATATACCAGTAAAACAATCTTTAACAAGCTGATTTGTTTATCTTCTCATTCATTCTAAACATAAATAAACAGTTCCTAACGTTTAACACATTCATTTAAGGTCTAAAATTGCGCGGCTCTGTTAAGGCTGCCCGATTAATTTCACAGCGATGTGTAGAAATTCACTTGTCTGTACTTCATAAGATATGACGTCATAGTTAACTTTGACGTCACGATCTGCATTCCTTTCGATCGTTCTTAGGGAATGTATCGTATCGTAATAAGTGATATTCATTGTTCATAATATAAAACCGCTTCATTCCTTTACATAAATACTGTGATAAATACAGTGGTAGCAACGTTATTGTTGACAAACGACACGCACGATTCTGATACACGAACGATCACGCACGATACACGAACGATCACGCACGATACACTGACGATCACTAACTTACTGAATTTTCACGAAACACGAACAAAAACGATAAAACACGCAAATGAACGATTCTACACCATTAAACACGCAAAATCAAAATTAATTTTTAAGATTAGAATAAAGAAAACGTATTGCTTTAATTTGTATTGCTTTATGTTTGTGTTTTATTGAAAAGCGGCATGTACAGTAGCAATGCACTGTTTTATATTTTACGAGTAAACAATTTACAAATCCATATAAAAAAAATATATGATTCATACACAAATTAATTTTTTGTCACCATAACGAATAATAACTTAAGTTTAAAGTAGTCCGAGTATCGCACTACGTCATAATACGGATTTTACAATATTGGTCCGACTTTTACAAAGCGTTTTAGATACCCGGTATTGATTTTGCTCTACATCGCTGTTGTAAACAATGGCAATAATAAGCAATTAGAACGGTAATATATGTGGGAGATAGAAATGATTAATGTTGAGAAACTCGATTCTGTTAAAGTAAAATGAAAAACGAAGTTTCTAATTAACCAGGATCTCAGGTATGCTTATATCTTCTTTGTTTTGAACCCCCCCCCCCCCCCCGAATTTTTCTTTTTCTTTTACTAAAACCGGTTTAAATTTAGAGACAGAAGCTATTTCGAATTTAATCAATCGTCAATTAATTAATGTTTAAATGATATCTAACATTGTTGACAGATCTAGGCAGAAAACTGTAGCAAAATGTGATTTTTACGGATTTTTTCGTCAGGGTCTACTTGGTGTAGAGCTTATAGCGTGAAAAGTAATCCGTCAACATATAATTTATTTTACCAAATCTTTTTTCTAAGATGTCAATCTATAGAATAAACACCATGAATTTAAGTTTGAGTCCATAAAATAGTAAAAAAATTACCAAACGCGATACTAGCATTGCATTTTTTAAATTCTTTTTTGATAATTCAGGTCTATAAAGCGTACTTACTTACAAAAATTTGCGCAAAATTATTGATGAGATATGGCTTAAATAAGTATTTATACTCTATTTTGTATGTTCAGTTCTAATTTTCCCAAAATTGGTTATTATTTTTAGGAAAAACGGACGTCTGGCAAATTTCATAATTGTCAATAATTTTCGCGAGGGGGTACACCCGTTTGAGAGGTGATAACACACAAACTAGCATGTAAACATACATATTTTCTTTTGTATATGTATTGCTAGAATGTATATTTATCATTTAAAGCTAAGCTTTTAATGATTGAGCCCATTTAGTGCCGAGTATAGGACTACCTTAAATGAATTGTAGATAATGCATTAACTATATGAATTTATTACCTACAAGTTGACTGTTTATGTAATCAAGGTCCCTTACGTACGATTTAATTATGCGGGATAAAGGTAAATTTGTTACCTTGTTCCATAGAATTTCGATTTTACACATAGAATATTTTCATTGTTTACAGTACATAATTTATTTATTGCTATTTATTCTAAATGTTAAAGCGTCTATAAAATTTTTTATTTCAAACAAATGTTTACACAATGAACCAGATAGGAATGCGCATTGTATTCTCATTTGAAAGAAAAACGTTGGAGATAATCGTTTAGTTTAAAACGGGGAGTGGGTAAGCTTGACCGCTTTCATTCAACGTGTCGCTCTTGCTTATATGATTAAAATTATGTGTCAAGACACAATGGATGCTTGATATAGGCTGACTATAACATTATGCAAAACTAACTCGACCGAACAAAGGATTGAATAGCTGTGGAAATACTTGATAAATGTATTTAACCACGAAAGAGAGAATAAATGCTAACAATTGTCAATGTTTTTCTATAAAAAAAAAGTTTAAAATTCAGTTAAATTCACATTGTTTTAAAAAAAAAACTTGTCGTTGTTTTAAGAAATAATCCTGACATTCCGTAAAAAAAGTTACAAAACGAAAAAACCGCACGATCACGCACGAACACGCACGCAAAAAACCGCAAACTATTTTTCCTGATACACGCACGATCCCGCACGTTACACGAACGATCACCCACGTTACACGAACTATTTAACACGATTGGCTTGTCAACAATAACGTTGTTACCACTGTACTAGTGATAATAAATTCAATATCACCGATATGGTGTATTAAAAAATCAACAGTTTTTAAGCTTCGTAATAGGTAAATAACTATTCATAAACTAATAGTTTTGAGACTCCCCCTGCTACGTGTAATCTATGTATATGCATATAAAAAACGGCTTGGCACAAGTGAAAGATAAAAACAATCTTAGTATATTTTAAGTGAAATCGGGAGAGAAAATAAGTACCAATGTGAATCTTGCTCGGGGAAACCTACCGATTGACTTGGTTTTGTGTAAATCGAGCCTAAAAGGTAAAAATGTGCCTAATTTCGATGGCGGTGCGAAATGTTTTGACAATATTTCAAATAAACGAAATATTTATATGAACCCCCAGCATGAACTGCAAAATACATTACTTATTGAAGGATTTTTCATAAAAATATTTTTGATTTAATGACATTATTCACTTGTGCCGATGCGATTTTTATAGATTATTTGGCGTGTTAGAATACACCCGTCACGTGCTTAAGAAAAATATATGACGTCACAAAAATACATCTAATTTAGTGTTGGATGTCACTGTTAATTTATGTAATAAAAGTTTAAAGAAACTCGCTCGGTTAAAGTATTTTTCGATAATTAAAATAGTATCATTTTCGATATATATTTAGCTTCGGACAGCCTTAAAATAGCCGCGTGGGGTTTTCACATCAACATTCAAAATGTAAACAAAAGCTTTATTTATATAGTAAAGGATTGTAAGCTCTGTAACTCGCACATAACTCAACGAATGCCGCCACTCAAATTTTGGCTGCATATTAAAAATGGCTTACTTAAGCATTGTAAACATTAAAATCGGAAAAAATAATTTTTGACCAAAATCGTGACCATGCCTTTTTAACAAAACATGAATTCAAAATACTATTTTTTATGATTAAAGTTTCATCCATTATTTTATACTACGTAGTTTTCTAACATATTACAGAGGCATTCTGCCCATTTCACAATAAATAGCTGCATTAGAGGTTGACCTTTTTACATTCAGTATACATGTTTAACAATAATTTAGATGAATTTCTTTTTTATATCCGAGACAAAATGAATGCCCCGACTTCACAACCGTAGTGAGCAATGCTTCCTACATTAGGCGTAGATAAATTAATAGTGTGTTTCCGGTTCCCCGACCGACCATAAAAATATGCCCCTACCCTAAACATTTTATCGTCGATATATTATTCCGGATATCAACGATTCCGGTTTTATTTTAGAAATTCCAATCTTAGTCTCTTCCGTGTTTGAGAAAACACAAACACAAATTTAAAGATTTATTTAGACAGCGATTTCTTGTGGAAAATGACATCGTGCTTGCCTAGCAAGAGAATTATGTCAGTTTTGAACATTGCATTACAAAATTGTGCTTTAGAGCAAGGAAAATGTGATGAAGAAACAGAGAAAATGTTTTTAAAAAATGTGGGAGTATGGCAAGTATACGAGCTCTTGCTGAGAATAATCCAGAAATCAGAGAGAAGTGGAGAGAAAGTATATAGCCTGTTCAGTCAACAATAAGGAATCGGTTTTTGAGTCTGAAGTTGAAAGATAAAGCAATGCAGACTATATATCCTGTTTCTGATGATGATATTGATAAACTGCAACGGCATCTTAGAGAACACTTCCCAGAACTTAATTTGCAAAAATTACAGAAGGTGCATACCAAAAAAATACAGTCCTACACGCAGTGGATAGAGAGACATTGTCCCCAAAGACATTATACCTTTCAGATAAGAAAGTGTGAAGATGCAGGATGCTGTTTACCTGCTACATTGTCACAGGAAGACCTGATATGGCTACCAGACCAAGTGATAAATGAGAATGATAGTGATCATTTTTTGCCATATCAAGGTGTCAAGTTTCAGGATTCACAGAAAGGAAGACCTTCATTATAAGTGGTGAAAGTGAAGAAAGCAAAAAAGATTCATGAGATGGACCAAGAGACCGTCATGGAGGCACCGGAGAGAGATGATGAAACAGAAGAGTCGAATCAGGAGGTATTAGATGTAGATGAACCCATTAATTTATCCAAACCAGAGCTTCAAGTCATAGAAGAGCCAAAGTTTGCAGACTTCCGCCTTACTACGGCTCAGCATGCAAGTGCAACAATTCTTTGTGTAGAGTGCAGAAAACCAAGAGTATTATACTCCAAGCATGCGTTAACCGAAAGACAGAAGGTTTCTCTAGTAATCATAATCAGCGAATTTGGTTATACTTGTGGTGCCCCCATCACGCCGCCACACCATCAATTGCATGGATTTGTGATGACGAGATCGCAAATGTCATGTGCATCCACTGTTGAAGTAACATACTACAAAGGAGACATTAGTAGAAAAAACACATGTTGCCATTATGGAGCAGAGGGAGGCGAAATATCACAAGATTATAAAAAACTGTTCTTCCTCTGTGCAATGACTGCTATAATCTGGGAAAATTGCCAGTTGTAAGCCTCCTTTTGGCAGAAAAAAAATAAACTCATTTTTTCCAACTCGTTTATTGTTGTTGAAGTGAAAAAAAAATAAAATGTATAAATAAAATTAAATGTTTTCCCTACCTACCTACCCTATTTTTTCAAGCTGGAATAGGAAACACATTATTAATTTATTTTGGCCTTAGTATCAAAAAAGGAACAAGAGCGTAGTAAAATTAAGACTCGGGTTACAACATTTCCTTTTTAGTTCAAAAAGCATCTTTATACATTGTAATGACAATTTTTTTTGCGCAACATGAAATTTGCCATTGCAATTCAACAAAAGTCCAAGATAACAAAAACTGTTCACTGTTTCAATTTATTTGTTCAAACATATGTACTTATAAAACCATGCATCTCCTGTTCATAAAAAAAATTGTTATTTTTATTTTGTTAACATTCACCGTTAACGACCATTTCTCTGTATAATTATAAGGGGCCCCGCAAGGATTTGCGGGTGCCCTATAGTAATCACTCTGTCCGTCCGTCCTTCTGTCCGTCCGTCTGTCATTCTTCCGTCCACAAATTTCCTGTTTTTTTCTAATAACTTTTTTTATGGTTGCCCAATCAAGTTCAAATTTGGTATGGTAGTTCAGTAGGCAGAAATACATATTTTGATGCTTTTCAATGAACGGAACGGTTGTATCGTAATTTGTGTAGTTGATACACTAGTTTACACCAAAAAGTAGTACGTGGCGAACGGATTTATTTTTACCTATTAATTTTGCATGAATCGCTGCAAGAAAATCGTGTCGGATAAGTCGGTCTAAATAATCAGAATGGCGACCGTGACTAACCTTTTAATTGTTAGAGTTCTTATTGTAAAAAGAAATATTTCTAACGTCAGGTGCATGTGTTTGTTATTGGTATACTAATCTTAACTTTGTTTGTTAATTCATCAGTTTGAGAGTTTTCGGGGTTTTCATAAACCTTGTATAACGGATACCGTCCGACTTTTGTACACACACACACACACACACACACACACACACACACACACACACATATATATATATATATATATATATATATATATATATATATATATATATATATATATATATATATATATATATATCTGATGTTTTTACATAATGTTCATTTTGATTCAAGTGCCCAAAAGTTAGAAATATGACATCGTAAATTTTCCGCCCTTTTTGCATTTTAAGCTTGTTTTGAAGCAGTTTTTGTTTCAGAAAACATAGGGTGCATGCTCAGAGATAAATTGTATATCTAGCCAAGACTAATAAGTGAGAATTTTTTTTACTTGTTCAAACATACGCTCTGAATTTCACATTCGTAAAAAAAAATAAGAAAAATGTCAATTTTGACCGATTCTAATTGAATTGTAGATACATCGTCACTTTTGACGTCAAATACAACTAGTGAGTGCAAGTTAATCAAATAAAGAGGTGAACAATATATTTAATATCATTTTCTACAAAATAACATAACATTTCATTGTACCCGTACAACTTTAAAGAATGGCGAAATATGGGGGCCAAATTTAAATCATACCATATATTGTTCTTTTTCCTTGGGGTCTTATTTTACATAAAATACAGTTGTGTCAGTTTTCTACAATTATGAAAGCTGGGATTAAGTAAAATTTAGACAAAGTATCAGACAATTGCAAAAAAGCTGAATTAACATAGATTAAAACAACTAATTCAAACTCAAATTTTTGGAAGCATATTCCAGGAAATCAAGGAAACTTAAAAATTCAAACTTTTAAGACCCCGTCATTCAGTATTCTCAGTACTTTCATTCTCCCTGTTTTTGCTATCAATTATCTCTAACACCTGCAAACTGAGTGCGCTAGGAGTTGTAGGAATAATTGTATCCTTTGATGCATTTACCCCATTCTCAGGCGCAAGAGATATTTGAATTTCACTTTCTGGTTAAGATGGGGATAACTGCAATTTATCCATCTTTTTTTTTAGAGAAAAATTCAAATCCGGGTTTTCTTCATGGTTTATGATACCTGCATCTTCAATTGCAATCTTCGCGTGGCGAACTTTTTGTAATTCTTGGAGATTGCCGATGTTTCCGGATGTTTCTCGGAATGCCACGATGTTTCTTGATACTGCAGGGCCCACTCCTCTGATCGTTTGGAGTGCATCGATATCAGCAGAATGAATACGAACGCTCTCGCCACCTTGTGCCATTTAGTGATATCTGAAGGTTAAATATGTTCTATAATAGATAGCAACAGATAACAAGCATTCTGAGAGTACTGCATAAGCAATACACGTCCCCTACCGGGTTGTATAATTCCATGAAAGCTTCGACACATACATCTATTTCAAAACTATTATAAACGAGATATCATGCTTCAATCAGAGAAAAATGAATAGAGGAAATTCAAACTACAAAGTTGATATAGAAATTAAATGAAAAATTGGTTATATAAAACTCTTTATTTTATCTCCAGTAATTTCGCCAAGTCCATTAAGTATTTGCTGGTAGAAATTTGTGAAAACAATGCACTGTAATGCATGCAGAATATCATTTCTTACCGTCTTCTGTTCCCTGAATCAACAGACTAACCCGAGAGCGAACCCGATTGTAATAATACAAAAAAAACCGCATCGATTAAACTTACAACACAATACTTGACACTATTTTACAAATTGAACTTAATTGTTTGTTAGAAACTATAAATGGAATAGTACAAGTAAATCACGATATTATTACTAACTACATACTTTCCACGTTTATTCAGTACACACCGAACCCGATAACGAACCCGAACATTAAAAAAATGGAATATAAAAAAAATAATTTTCTCAAAAATATGTCAACCAGACTATACAAAAGTGTAAACTTGATCTGTAGTTTGACATTTTGAAGCTGTTCAGCAAATTTCAACTATTCCTCAAACGCATAAAGAAAAAAAGTGTGGAAAACTGAAGTGGGACAGACGGACGGACGGACTGACGGACGCAGAGGAAAGCTATAGTCCCCTCCGGTAAAACCGGTAGGGGACTAATAACACATGAAAACAATTTGATTAACTATTGGAATAAAAAATTTAAGTCCAAAATAATAATTGCCAAAATTTTAGAGAATTATAAAACGTACTGACGTATAATAAAGCTTTTCAAATAATTGAAAATGTATATCATATTCTCAAAAACTTAGAATTTAAATGAAAAACAAATACTAAGAAATGTAAACATCGAAAAAATTCAAAACAGGAAGTTATAAACAGTTGTTTACATTTAACCGGAAAGGTATTCCCCCGATAAGTCACAGAATGGCGCCAAATTTATAGAACAAAATGGCGTCCGTCAAAATGAACAAAAGGTTTGACAATACTACGAAAATTACGGAAATAATAAAAAGAATAGAATATCTACTTAATTTTCGTCGCTAGTACGTTTAACGACGCAAGAAAACGAGAAAATATAAATGAAACTATACATGAGTTCCGTATACAACGTTATGTACATCACCACGTGCTAACTGTCAGTACGTCGTGACAAAAATAGATATACACTGGGAAAATACAATATGTGCTTACACTACACGGTGGCTTAATGTTCACGGAAAATTGTCTGACCGTGAACATAGTCAAATTAAAAACACCGTAACGATTTCAATGTCTACAGTATTGAACTTTGAAAAAAAACATTTTTAAAGATTCAAATTCTGAGTAAATGTTATCCTAAATCTATGACTTATGCTATGATAAGGATCAAAGGAAGAATCCAAACACGTCAACTTCACAAAGAGTGAGATACTCAGTTGTCTTGGAGATCTTTACGAATCTCCCCTGTGGTGACGTCGGACAGTCGATGACGACCAGCTGTGACAGAGTACCGGGACCAGCAAAGAAACCACAGGGAGTGTTGTCATCTGATTCTGTCAGTCCTACAGTGACGGTAACATCTTGCAACCGGAATGACACATCTTAAATAAGTCAAATTATAGATGTCAATTAAAAAATAACAACAAGAGGCCAATGGGCCACATCGCTCACCTGAGGAACAATAGGTATGATAAAATCAGCTTAATGGAGTCATAATACAAACTATCTGGACAATGTACAATAATACATGTAGATCCTGTATGAATAAAATCCATTTTCCCCTGGATATTCTTATGTTAATAACCATTAGTCCCTGTTCTAACAGGATGATTTTATAGTCATATCATATGTTGAGTATTGCAGTTCTCAAAAAGATCCTTTACAATAGTTTATATCTGGGATATAAACCAACATCAAACTCTCAACCATCTTGTGAGGCCAAAGAATTGTCCTGGGGCCAAAGTCTTAACAATTGTAAAGAATCATCTAGCTAATTAGTTTCTGAGAAGAAGATTTTTAAAGATTTACTCTTTATATTTCTTTGTTAAACTTTGACCCCCATTGTGGCCCCACCCTACCCCTGGGGATCATCATTATCACAACTTTGAATCTACACTACTTGAGGATGCTTCCACACAAGTTTCAGCTTTCCTGGCTGATTAGTTTTTGAGAAGAAGTTTTTTAAAGATTTACTCTATATCTTCATATGTTAAACTTCACAACTTTGAATTTACACTACCTGAGGATGCTTCCACATAAGTGTCAGCTTTCCTGGCTGATTAGTTTTTGAGAAGAATTTTAAAGATTTACTCTATATATTCCTATGTAAACTTTCGACCCCTCATTGTGGCCCCACCCTACCCCTAGGGGTCATGATTATCACAACTTTGTATCTACACTACCTGAGGCTGCTTCCACATAAGTTTCAGCTTTGCTGGCCGATTAGTTTCTGAGAAGAAGATTTTTTAAAGATTTACTCTATTTATTCCAATGTTAAAGTTCGACCCCCAATTGTGGCCCCACCCTACCCCCGGGGGTCATGATTATCACAACTTTGACTCTACACTACCTGAGGATGCTTTCAAACAAGTTTCAGGTCCTTATTTTTCACAACTTTGAATCCCCTTAGGCTAAGGATGCTTTGTGCCAAGTTAGGTTGAAATTGGTCCAATGTAAAAAGTTTAAAGACAGACGGACAGACAGACGGACGACAGACAAAATGTGATCAGAATAGCTCACTTGAGCTTTCAGCTCAGGTGAGCTAAAACCTTTTTTAGAAAGCTGCAGTATTTTAAAATAAAAATTACATATTAATACATCACTTATATAGAATATGAACTTCTTCAAAACGAAAACAGTTGCAATCATTTCTTAATAAGATTTATTCGAGATCACAACAGCATATTAAATGAAGATAACATTAAACAAAAGAAATGTCTACACCCAAGATATTTCAATTTTGCAATGTCACTCCTCTGTACGCTTACCCCTTCCGTACTCATCCATTCCTCTGTTGAGTATTCTGACAGATTTGATGGAATACACAGCCTGCAGATCCACCATCCACCACGGATTTGTGTCGCCCTCACCTGTGTGTGCACAGTTGTCTAGGATAAGGTTTGTACCATTGTTACCATCTACTGCATACTCGGGCCCATGTAATAAATACGTTGACGATTGTTCAGCAGGTTTACCAAATGCAAGCTCCAATGGAACTGTAACTGATTAGCAAGGTTTTAGTGTTAATATTAAAACATGTTAAATACAATACAATATATACATTGTTAATAGTTTGATAAAAAATGCTGTTTACTTGACTGTTAATTAGAATGTGCTTTTCAATGTGTAGATGGCGCATTCCTAAGTATGCGTCTGTATATTATTTTACAAAATAAGACTCCACAAACGCCATAGCGAATGTTCACTCCCTCCACTTGAAAATTTACTAAAGGACTATACAGTGGTAACAACGTTATTGTTGACAAGCCAATCGTGTTTAATAGTTCGTGTAACGTGCGGGATCGTGCGTGAATCAGGAAAAATAGTTTGCGTTTTTTACCGTGCGTGTTCGTGCGTGATCGTGCGGTTTTTTCGTTTTGTAACTTTTTTTACGGAATGTCAGGATTTATTCTTATAACAACGACAAGTAGTTTTTGATGCTAGTGCCAACAATTTAAAAATATGACATCATAAAATTTACCTTTTCCCGCCATTTTCTCCTTTTTAGCATAAAACGGCTTGTTTTGAAGCAGTTTTTCTTAAAGGAAACATTGAGCGACTGCTTGAACAAACAAAATATTTTCACCAAAGATGTATCTCTCCAATACTTATAAGTGGCAAAAAGTTTGTTCTTGTTCAAAGAGTCGCTCTATATTTCCAATTTAAAAAAAGATAAGAAAAATGTCAAATTTTGACTGATTTTGATTGAATTATCAAAATAGCGTCACTTCTGACGTCATATACTTCCAGTGAGTGCATATAAATCAAATAAATAGGCAAAAAACATATTTTATGTCAACTCTTTTATAAAATAGCACAACAAATTAATGTACCTGAATCATTTTAAAAACAGCGAGTAATTGGGGCCAAATGTGACTAATATAATATATAGTTCTTTAACATAAGTTTTTGAATTTCTAATTTCAAGTAGAATGGTAAATCGTAATCATCCATTATACCAGTGACATAACGCAATGTCATGACATATGCATCCATAGTGTTCTCGTTGGGCCACTGATTTTCAGATCAGGTGATATTAAATGTGTAATGTGATTTAGTTTTTTGCCGTTTTTTTTCAAACATGATTTTTGCCAATTAAAAACTGAAATAAAATGACAAAAAACAAAATTTTGAAAAAAAGTACGACGCACCGCACACCTTCTTTCCCGTTATGAATATAAATCCGTATATATGTATATACCACCAGAAGTATCTTCCAAAATTACAGCTCAAAGTGGGTAATATCAGTAAAAATGTAGTAAAAACCTAGGTATCATTTTCGATCAACACCTTACTATGGACAAACATGTATCCTGAATCGTCAAATCGTGTCATTTTCGGATATGCAACATTGGGCACGACGCTCCACACAAAAAACCTGCAAATTTTCTTAACGCGATAATCACTATCAGACTGGACTATGGAAATTGCCTCCTATATGGAATGGCAAAACATACAGTCGATTCCACAACACTGCAGCACGCCTTGTTACGAGAACATCAAAACGGGAACGTATCACTCCTATCCTAGCAGATCTCCATTGGCTACCTGTGTACTTTCGCCCACAGTTCAAAATACTGACGTATGTAAACCTATCGCTCCACGGGCTAGCTCCATCTTATATCAAGGATTTTATACATGAATTGAAGCCGACCCCATGACTGCAATCTAAGGCTTCATCACGCTTAGTGTCGCCAAAAATCCTGACAAAGACATATGGAGAACGCCAGCTTAGCTTGGTTTCAGCGCACTTGTGAAATGCTCTTCCTGACGACATTAAACAGACACAGCCCCTGAACATGTTTAAAAGACGCTTAAAAATACAGTTTTATAAAATCTATTTTAGCTTTTTAATTACATTTCGTGCTTGTTTTACAGGAGCACATATTCTTTATTTTTTTAAATATAAATTTGACTTCTTTTAACAATTACAGTATTATTTTCATAATGTTATTCATGCATGTATGTCGATTTTTTATTGTTTAACTCCTGTTTTTAAAGTATATTTTGATTTATGCCAATTCATATTATTGTACAGTGCTTTAGAGAAATTTTTTCGATAATTAATGAGAAAAGACAATCAAGCAAAACATAAATGTGAATATTGTTATTTCCCGTCCTTGCGCGGAATATTATCTAGTAGTATATAAAGAGATTAATCGTTTGAAAAATTCAATACATACCTTACTGTGCTATTTTCTGTGCTGAATGTAATTTATGTTGAAGTAACCATTCACCGTTGATATTATTAATCGATTTCTTTAAAAATTAGTTTTTGTAAACTTCATGCTTCATTTAAAATTTATTTCTTGTCGCTATACTGTTTGTTTTTGCGAATATTTTGTGAATATGGTTCAGTAATTGCGTATTTTGAAAAAAAATTTAATTAAATTTCATCTTTAAATGCCTTATTTAAGGTGCCTTGCAATTTTATTCAATTCAGTGGAAAAGTAATTATTAGCAAAAGACAACATGATAAATATTAATATGTAATTTTCGACAAATTATTCACAAAAATGATCAAAAGCCTCAGGAATTTGTGAATTAAGCGGTTCACTAGTCCGATTCTTTATCCGTTGAGCTATGACGTTATTCAATCAGTTTGATTGTTACAAAAAACCTAAACAAAATAGTTTAAATCAGCATATTGTGAAATAATGTCTTAAATGTGTATAATCCTTGTGTCCATACTTTAAGTAGTCATGTTGTATATTTGATTTGATAAAATGAAATATATCAGAAAGGACACTTGGTGTAATGAGCTACGTTGAATAAACCCAATTAACTATTTAACCCCTCACCTTCACAGACAATGTTGTATTTCCACTGTCCGTTTGACTGACAGATCAGCCGCCCTGAACCAGACTGAGAGTATCCGTCAGAACACGAGGCGTGTATCCTCCTGTGTATACCAATGGCGTCCTCACGTCGTGTTGTATTCAGGTCTATTCCTTTTAGATCGGGTATTCCACAGTCTTAAGATAAAGACACGTTTAAAAGCCAGTAAGTGTTAACTTTAGATAAATCAAATCAATATCCTTGGTAAAAACGTATACCTAACGAAGATCAAAAGTATAATCGTATTTCATATGCTGCTTGATTACATATCGACGCTAGGAATATTAAAGGATAGATAAGAGGACTTAAAAGAAATTAGGACAATGTTATCCATAAGTCCCGTTTGCAGAATTTAATATACCCGCTTATATTGAAGAAATCTTGTATATTTATGTTATTCTAGTATTCAGCTAAAGATAAACTACGTTTTTTTTTATAAAAAATGACATATGTTAAGTTTTTATGCTACTCATATAAATACTAATGTGTACGTTAAATAGAGAAAATTGGTGATATTACCGGACAAAACACATTCAAAGAATTTATCCTCAGAATATCTTTTGTGTTTACATGTCTCGTTGAGTTGACAGTTCGAGTTTGAACAAGCTCCAGCAAGACCCTACAATAAATGATATTCATTAACGTAATATATAATATGTAATAATTAGCTTATTGTAATATTTAAACATATTAAAGGTCTGATTGCAATCTAAAGGTGCCAAACTACTTGCTTTTGTTTTAGAATGTGTATGTTACAGTGTTTCATAGGTTTTAGAGTGATTGTACTTGCTAAATGTTTTTCTATCACGTGTCATTTCTTGTAGGATCGTCGATGTCAGTAAATGCGCCCTCGGTCTGAATTTCCCTATCACTATTGATAACATTTATAAAAATTGCTCAGCCCTCAAAGTTTAAGTCCACGTAATCATAACGTAAAAAAGTGATCCTTGTGAAATAAGAACAATTTTTTGAAATATATCTCTTTTCTGGAAAAAAGTTTTTTGACGGCTGTTTTCATTCTGTTAAGCCCATTTAGACTAGCAGCCACTAAGACCGTAACAGGAGCACGTTAAATAACAGTATCAGTTTTATAACGAGTAGGTGAATGCTGTTTACGGCCTGGAAAAAAAATTCATGTGTAACACCGATGTAATCAAACAGCCACCTTGTATAAGTATTATGGTATGTGACCTGTACACAATAAAAATTCTATCTTTATATTATAACGGTTATATTATATAAATAGTGCCTATTTGGGAGGGTAACCGTTGAAATTGACACCCGAGGAAACCATTGTCAACCAAAACATGCACTATTTTTTTTTGTTATACTGAATATCTTTATTTAAGAGAATATGTTACTGCTTTTATATAGAAATGACGAGAATTCTACGGCGGACCGTACACGCATGTAACAATTTGTTGTGTTACCCGTTACTAGGTGTGTTGCTATTGCTAAGGGTTATAGAACAGATTATCAACTGCGTCTAAACCAATCAGATTTCAGTATTTAGCATGAAAGTATAATAATATAAAATATCTCTTGTCTAAGTGACATTTACTGCCCCCTAAGTATGAAATTCTCAGAGAATTTAGTTTATGCAATTATCATTTTTAAAATGATAGACTATTTTAGTAATATCAGAATAAAGAAATTGTTCTACTACTTATTTTCATCATATCAAGTTTTTTTTCGATTTAAAGTGGTTTTAAACAATATTTTTTTTACTGAATAATGTTTTTCATGGCAGAGATAATCCTTATGTGAAAACTTTTGGACATAGCAGAAAAACGTTTCTTTATCTTTGGTAATTACATTAAAGAATTTAAATTTATAAAGTCATTAATTTGTCTTAATTTTGCTTGGTTGTCAATTATTTTTAGTTAAATAACTGGTTAAGGTTTAATGATTTTAATGTAGAATCTTTACAAATCGCTAAACTATGCCTTTTAAATATATGGAACGAATGTTCACTAGGTACAAGGAAGTTATCATGTTGGGGAAGAATAAATTTAAATAAACATAATTTGATAAGACCATTTACCCAGACTGTCTGATTATTAATAAATAAAATATTCTAACTGATGGTAAATCACAACTCTAAAATGTTTACCTTAGGCCAGTGCTCCTTTTCACTGTACACCCATCCAGCATTGTCCATGTACATTGTCTCCGCTGTCGTCTTATTTTCGTAATTGAGTTCACAGAAATTAGCCCCTTTGAAATAGTTGACAGATTTACACCGTGGTGTTACTAGACATTTTATCACACAGTCCAGGAAACTGAGTTCTGTGAATGACTGGATCAGTTTTCTGTCCAGTCTGTGTCCTCGCTGGAGTTGAGAGAAGCCCGGCTGTAAGCTTCCATAACACGGCACAAGAAAACTGTATATAAACCACGGATATCTGAAGATAAGCATTGTACTGTAGGAGAAAATTTCAGGAGAAATAAAACTCCTTTAAAATCGGGACCCGTTAGAATTTAAATGGAGTATACATTTAACAGTCAGGATGTTTTGACTAATGAGCAATAAAAAGCATTATAACAATAAAAAATATTTGATAATTTGAAAACATAAAAGAACAACGTTACTTGCAATAGTTATAGTCGGTCAACCATATCGGTGAGTTAAAGGCAATTAAAGAAATGCGTCAATAAAGCATACATAATACATAGAGATCACTGATGCAGCAACACAGTTTCTTTTAGATCAGTAATACAGCTACATTAAAAGGTATAGAGTATCAGTTTCTCAAATGGATTTAACATTGTATTTAACTGAGGTTTACCGTTATGTATTTATTGAATTGCATGTGTCACATTCATATTTATGTTCCGAAAACTAAGTAAGTAGCTAACATTTATTACTTATTAGGTTAGTTACTGACCGACTGCAGAAATATATCTGGTTGATCAATCTCATTTTTTCCCAGTATTCAAGTGAGACACTTGTTCACAAAAGCGATGACCTACGCAAATCCGAAAATTAGGTGGCCTTACATCTCGTCGAGATATTACCGAATGAAACTGTTAAGTTGGTGAGCGAATATTTGACATTAAAATGTCGCTTGATTTTACGACTTCTTTTTATCACAGGGGCCAAGCCCGTTTTAACATTAATTTAAATGTAATCAGAAAGGAATCTGTACAGTTAATGTACAGTGATTTTATAATGCACACTTTCTTTTTTCCGCTAGTATATTTCTGCATGAATTGAACAAATGAAATTCTAGTTACAGAGTTCCGAAGACACACCTCCTCTGCCTACAGTGTATTGTATCCAAAAAAACTCTGTCTCCTATATGAATTGGTACAAATACCAATCTTTTAGTTTTGTATTGAACATAAATGTATTAAGGTATTCGATTTAAAACAACCATTTTGTACCTTATAAACGAAAGGTCCTATATTCTTAATAATGAAATCATTTTGAATATGTTATCATACAAAAATTACCCAACCAAAGGAATTTTCAAAATGTTGATTGTAATCGAACTAATTGCACCTTGAATTTTGCATTGAAGTCTATGGGAAACGTATCTTTTATTAAGATATTGTAAAAAGTATCTTTAAATTCGTAAAATTTACTTGGTTAATACATGCATAAACTATCTCTTTATCAAAATATGGAATAAAATGAATCAAATACCGCATGTATTTTGACGTATTTAATTTGTTTTCATAGAGAGGAGATCATTCTACAAATTTAAGGTGCAAAATGAGCGACTACTTTTATGTTGTCAGTCATGTGAATTTGGTTTTTTCGATCCTGTTATTTAGCAATTCCTATTTAACTAGTTCTAAATGAATCAAAATTGGTCAATATCCCTTCATTATACATTGAATACCTTAAAACGGCTACATAATTGTTATATAAATATAATGTAATGGTATAAAACTAATTAGACTACCTCTAATACAGTGGACTTTCTTACTGGAGAGCGTCACACACAGATCGTCAGTAGAGCATGACAGGCATTCATCTGGAACGTGGTCAGTCTACAAGAAATAAGGATGGATGAGTTTTGGGGGGAAAGATAAGAGAGGGGCTTTGTTCAGATAATCAGGTACGCTAAATCTATCGAAAAGATGTGCGAGCGCTCTCGAACTCTTGCTCTTCTGGCTCCTTCTTCTTCTGAAAATGACAGTTTCATATATATTCCCATAGTAAATGTACCTCTACTTTGAGATGGTCCCTAAAAAGAACCAGGCGGTCGATTTTCTTGAAACTTCGTAAATAAACTAGAATTGGTTTAAATGACATATGGTTAAAAAATAATAAAGTTTTGCTATCGTAGTTTTTTCCGCAAAAAAACCCAAATCGGCATTCTTAAATGGTTTTTTAAATGTACATTACACCACTGAACGTGTCTTGTGTAAAGAAGTTCGCTAAGTGCATGCGTTCCCCTTCTTGAGTCCGCCATTGTATTGTGTGTTCTTTAATCAGCATATGAAACATTAATAATTTGTAATATTTAAAATATCGGAATCGACTAGTCAAAGCATATAAACCTACATTATGGTAATGACACGAACTAGAAATTGTAAAATTACAGTAATTCCCATTTCCTAAACTAGATCTTAGACATAAATATAAGGGATAAAGCCAACCTTTTTCCGCTTAATTGAGCAAATAATGTATAAAACTCAGGTTTGTTTAATGTGTAAAAGACACTTTGAATAGAAGATTCAGAGAGAGAGAGAGAGAGAGAGAGAGAGAGAGAGAGAGAGAGAGAATTGATTGCATGTAGCTGTTCGTGTTCAATTCTAACATACTCAGATTTTGATTCCGTTTCCTTAATGACCGACACGAGTTCACACAGTAGTTCCAGTTTCTGATAGTTGACTCCCCGACACAGCTTGGGTCTGTGTCTACATTCCCGGACACACTGCTGTTGTCCAATCATCCCCACTACTCGAACAAAGGGACCACGATACCTCTCACAATGAACAACGGCAGCTGGCGCTCTTTCGTATAATGATACCAAACAAAACAATACTGTTGTAAATGTCACGACATTCAAAGATTTACTAACCAGAGAGCCAACCATTCCTTGCGCGTTCTAAAAAATGAAAACAGTTTTAAAAAACTGTTTTCTTTGCTTTACTGACGATTTAGTAAATGCCCACAGCGTATTATCGTATAACTGGTAACTGATATTGATTTCTTTCTTCGTGGCTTTTTCGCAATAAATTTTGTATATATAAGGAAGTGTTCGTTATTACATTGCAATTGTCGTTAAACGGTTCGGAATATTAGATCAAGAAGCACACGACCTGAAATTCTCTATATATTCTCTATATTCTCGCATATATACATGTACCTGCTTAAAATTTACAAACAAAGTACTAGTAAGCCTTACAGTTTCCAATCAGGTAAAATATATTTTTTTTACTGAAGACCAAGTACCGATTTTTACTCTAAATACATACATGCATGTAATTTTTTTATTCAATTTAATTGATTGTTAAAAGCTGAATGGAAGTCAAAAGCTTTTCAAGGAAAAAAGTAATTCAATAGCCAATGCTCTATAGGAAATAAAAAACCCCGTTTAGATATGAGGCGCAGTGGAAGTAAGGAGATGTTGTACAAAATGGCCCTGGGTTCTCATCTTGGGCGTTTTGAATTTTTTTTCATTTTTTTTTTAGATCCAAAACCGTTTTTAATACCTTTTCCTGTCTTAGAATCATTGAAATTTGCGACAGAATATACATTATTTACTTATCTATTGTACATGTTCATGTATAATCGAATTCACTTGTTAAAATCGCTGCGTTGTGTGTCTAGACATACTTGTATTTCTTTGCATATATCTAATCAAAATCTATATTCTTTGTTAAACTTCAGAAAAACTCTGGAACTAACACAGGATATACAAGATATACACAACAAGTGTATTTTTGTCCAGACGCACAGCTTTTTTGATATAGATACTTTGAATATACATGTATTTGTCCTTTGATCACAGCTAATTAAATTGTCATAAAGTTAATACATTTTGTTGGTAAATTAAGCACAATATTAAATAAAGTTTTTTTTTAAAAATGGTTAAAGGTGGCTTAAAGAAGTTTGGACATTAAGGACCAATAATTTGTCCTTAAAGGTGTCTTAAAGATAGTCTTTAAGCTACCTTTATTAACTATTAAGCTATCTTTACGCTTTCATTAAGCCCCCTTTAGCAGCACATACAGCTTTAAGGTGGTTTAAGATAGTTGTTAAGCTATCTTTAAGGAGAACTTAAAGATAGCCAAAATCCTGTGAAAGTATCTGCTTTATAAAAACACAACAGTCAAAATTTCTTTTAAATGTTTTCCAGCTTTTAACACAATTGTTTCGTTTAAGTAAGAATAAACAACCTTCGAAGAAATTCTAATTCTTGATCCTTATATTTCAGTAAGCATAGAACATTTAAATTCATATTTTTTCATGGTAGTCTTCTACATCTGTATTGATTTTACTGATTTACAAGAATCGGTACTTTATGAGACGATTAATTACCCTCCCCTTCCATATCAAAAACCTCTTACTTATAATTTTAAGTATCAGTGCAATTACCTGAACTAATTAGTATTCTATATAGTAAAACATAGCTTTTTCACAGTTTTGATGTACAGCTAATAACGTTTACAAATCAATATTGAAACCTTATAGTTCCGTTTATGATTCAGGGCTGCGTTAAACAAAATAACATATGACAAAACTAATGAATGGTAGTTAATCACCAACTAATCAATGATTTATTCTAATGGCTGGAAAATATAATTATGGGACTTGAAATATTTGTTAACACATGGTTTTATGTCAATTTTGTTTTTTAAAGATCATTTTACGAGATTATGAATATTTACGAGTTTGCCGTAAGACCTTTTGTAAAATGCAGTCCATGGCTTCTTTAATTACAGCCCTTATCGTGCTTCATGGTAATTTAATTTAATTGATATACAGGAATGGTGCATTTTGAAATGAATGTTTTATAAGTCAGACAAATTGTTTAGTCAAAATTCAGCACAAATCTTGTTTTGGGTTTTTTTTTTTACAACAATCTCTTGATTCATTTGGATATATTTACACGAAATGTAAACAATTTTAATGCCATGGTAATGAATGTCGGCAATGTTTTAACCTATTATAAATCATTTTAGAAGGGACGCTATATCACGATCATTTTAATCCTCTCTTGCTTCACAAATGACACTTATGTAGTTATAGAAATCAATGCCACGGGTCGGTTTCTTGCATGTCGTTTCGGTGTAAAACTTACAAAAAATAAATTAAAAATTGTTAGTCTTATAAACCTAAGTATAGATCATAATGGTTTTATGAATGATTTTATTATAACCCTGGCAAAATGCAGTAATTCAGATCAAGCTGTTTTAAAAAAAGGTTATAAATGTAACGGCGGTCTGTTATTTTCCACTTTAATTTTCCCGGATTATCACGAGAAACTAGTTCATACTCAATTAAGAACAGCAACAATTAATTATTCAAATGTTAAAATGACTTTTATGATATGAATTTTAATGAATCAAAACAGATAACAAAAAAAAATTAGTAATCAGCAAAATGCAAGGGAAATGTAGTGGATTACTATTTAGCTAAAATTGCAACGGTTGTCAATGGCAACCGCGCACTTCGTCCAAGAACCAAGAAAGATAACTTTAAATAATATTACAGTTCCACTACATTGATATATTCAAAACCCAGAGTTCCACTATAAACATTTTTTTCAAAACAAAGTTATTAACGCATGGTGCACGACGACAGACGGAAACACATCATTCTTATGAACTCCTGTAACAGAGTCATCAAAAGCAAAAATCCCATAAAGGTTAAATCGAAGAGTCACGATCGGGAATGAACCCCCTTTTGTCTTATCAATAAACGTACCATCTTTACTGTCTGTTTAGAAGATCATCTTAGAAGTTAAATAGTTCACTTTAGTTGAACGCTCTAGTGAACTTTTCTGATCACTTTTCGTCCGCCGTCAGTCTGTCCCTCCATTTTTACGAGATCGAAAATACTATTTCTTATCTTTTCGGTTTGAAATAATAAAAGGTGAGAATTAAAAACGATCTTCATTATTTTCTGTTTTATGTGTACATTAGGTGTAATGGGGGGGGGGGTGCGAGCTTGGAGAATTTTTTGTGGCGATGGGGATTGTGATTGGCAGGGGAATGGGTTGTATGATGGACGTATCAGCAGTGAATTTTAGAGGTTTGGACATTTTTGAGTTTGGGGTGCCTGTAGAATTGTCGGGTTTTGTTTATTGACGAGATCAGTCTTTCATGTAATGGCCATTTTATTCTAGTAAAACACCAATCATCATCTACCTATATGATGCAGCACGTGTAAGTATACTTTAAGATCTTCTATATTAATAAACGTTAAATACTTTCATCTTCACTTTATTTGTTTTAACATCTTAGTTTGCAAAGTATGAATGTAAAAAGTGCTTATTCTTTGAAGTACTCTATAACATTTAAAAATACACTTATCTGCACTGAAAAAAAAACATGTTTTATTTAACTTATTAAATTTAATAACTTAATAAACGTACACTGATCGTACAGTGTGTAACTGTAAAATAGTCCCTGTAAAAAGGATGTTTTTTTATGTGAAATTAATACAAATAATAAATGCGATATTACGGCAAAGTTCAACTACCTCCAGCATTAGAACCCACACCAACACCACCAGTCCACCTGATTCTGACTCATCCACAAGAACCCTCTTTACCTCCTCTCCTAGCAGCTCCACTGATGCTGATAGCGACCATACAAGCACAGTTTATAGTCTGTCCCAAGATATTTCTGCTCCATATTTGAACGAGTTTTAATAAAAATACATACCTGTAACAGAAGTGCAATTAAAATCGATATTTAAATCTTATTTAATCATTCACATTTTACTCGATATGGTGAAAAACATTTACTTTATACCGTATTCCACCGATGGAAGTATATGCATATTGTATGATAGACGTATCAGCAGTACATTTTTTAAGGATTGGACATTATGGGGTTTAGGGTGATTGTAGAATAGTCGGGTTTTGTATATTGACGAGATGTGTCTTTCATGTAATGGCCACTTCATTCTAGTAAAAACACCAATCACCATCTACATATATATTGCAGCATGTGTAAGTAGATTTTATGATCTTCTATATTAATAAACGTTATATACATTTATCTTCACTTTATCTGTTTTAACATCTTAGTTTCCAAAGTATGAATGTAAAAGGTGCATATTCTTTGAAGTACTCTATATTATATAAATATACACTGATCTGCACTGAAAAAGAACAAGTTTTATTCAACTCATTAAATTTAATAACTCAGCATACTTCAACCACCTATAGCACAAAACTCCACAAATCCCACACCACCTCCTCCACCCGGCATGACTCTGAATTAACCACAGAAACCCTCGCCACCTTTGCCATGCCACATGACTCGACCACAACAACACACATCACCTCCAATCTATCCGTTGTAGTTAGTATTTGTATTGTAAGACATTTTTATTTAGATGAAGCACACAGTTATAATTATTATTTCTTTATAAACGTACACTGATCGCACAGTGTGTAACTGTACAATAGTCACTGTAAAAAGGATGTTTTATTTATGTGACATTAATTCAAATAATAAATGCGATATTCCGGCACACTTCAACTACCTCCAGCATAAGAACCCACACCATCACCACCAATCTACCAGATTCTGACTCAACCACAAGGACCCTCTTTACCTCCTCTCCTCGGAGCTCCACTGATGATGATGATAGAGACCATACAAGCACAGTTATGACCATTGTTATTATAGTCTGTACGAAGATATATATATTTATTTGAACGATTTTTAATAAAAAAAAAATACACATACCTGTGACAGAAGTGCAATTAAAATCGATGAAAGGGAAAATTCCCAAGATAACTTCATTCACACATTATCATTTTTCCCTCGTAAAAATTCACAGGAACGAAAACAGATTTCCTACGGAGATTTATAATGGGGAATGTTGACATCTTTGCTCCATTCGGGAGTTCTCGGGACACCTCGCGCAATTTTTCAACGTTATCATCCGGGCGTCTTCATCTCCTTGGCAATGGAACCCCCCCCCCCCCCCCCCCGCGCCTAGATTTTTTTTCATTTTTACCCGTGTATTGATACCCGACAAGCTAGAGGGGGCGTTTCAAAGGGGGGAATCTTGGGTTGTTGTTTTTTTTTTACATACTATTGAATGAACATCGTCTGAACCAAGAGGTATTTATGAATATCGAATAATTTAAGGAAATATGCGACAAAAATATCTTGGGACAGACTATAGAATCTGCAATAATTTTTACAATGATTTTTTAAAATTATTGTAAAGATTGTGAATGATAAAAGAGCATTTTTAGTGTTATTTAATCATTCACATTTTACTCCATATGGTGAAAAACATTTATTTTCTACTGTGTTACATGATTATATCCCCACCGATGGAAGTATATGCATATTGTAGATTGCTTACTGTACAAACTGGTGCATACTATATTTAGAATGTAATGCATGCTTTTTAAGCTGTAGTCAAGTGAGCATCTAAATAGCACGATTTTGTACAGTTATCAGCCTACAATATGTATATACTACAGCTAGCAGACCTCATTATTTATATTTAACTTTTCTTTCAAATGGATCATAAACCTTTTCTACTTTGACCATTTTTACATAAATTCAATATTCTTCTGCTTTTCATAAAAAAACAAATTGCTACCACAAACATTTTTGAAAAATGTAATGCGTCATCATGTAATTTTAATCTAAAGACAAAAGCTATAAAAGAATATTCTCTTCGTCAACGGTTACGATGTCCTATCCACTGTCCTATTTAAAAGAAAACGAAAAAACCGCAGTTGATATTTATTGACACAACATTAATAACACAGAATAAAAACCAACACGAATTGATTCAAACGAATTTTGTAAATGTTGATACATATTAAGGTACATGAAAGATTCACAGTCAATATATCCAGTGTATGTAGTATTATACATGTAAATGTTGTTACATATAGAGGTACATGAAGGATTCACAGTCAATATATCCAGCGTATGTAGAATTATACATGTAAATGAGATAAGATAGTCATCAAGCAACATATCGAACAAACACATGTAAATAATCATTCCATGCATATCTTTTACAATAATAATTACGCTATGCTATGGTTATGATTTTAATGATATGCTATACTATTTTTAGGATATGCTATACTAATATAATGATATGCTTTGAGAATTTGAAATGAAAGGCTTAATGATAAGATATGTTATGGTATGCTATGACATTTGCACGAAAACGTCACTGTGTACTGTAAAGTTCAACACATTTGAATTAAACTGGAAAGAGGCTAAAGCCCACCACTGTTCTGTATTATTAACAATATTTCTCGTTCCCCTTACCCTTGCATTGGAAATCTGCGACGTTCAATTTCCTATTAATAAACTTTACTAATTCCTTCGCCAGGAGCTAAAATATAAACGTCACCACGTGTTTTGAGTGTATTTATTTTTGTAAGATTAAATGAAACATTAAACCTTACATAACCAATTCGATCTAAAATATAATAAATTAAAAGCGCGTTAAATCATGTTGTATGTTATGATATGATATGATGAATGACAATCATGAGGTTATATGTTATAGTATCGGATTCCAAAGCAGTGGTATAAGATTCCAGTGCTATGTCATATTGTATTCTAAGGTGTATGTTGTAAAAGATTCATGTATGCTTGAATTGACTGAGGACATAAGTAAGACTTGTCCAGAATGAAAAAAAAATGTCAATAACAAACCATCAACCATTTCAAAAATCCATAAACGAAATACAAATTAAAAGCAGAGCAACACGGACCTCTAAAAAGAGAGAGGAAGGATCAGGTGCCTAGGAGAATTAAGCAACCTGTGCTGACCGATCACACCCGCCGTGCGCCCAATATCATATCGGTAAACAAAGGTAATCACAGATTTCACAGCTCACCGAGACGAGGCATCAACTTTATGAGGCATCATTTTTTTGACCACCTTTATCATATTGTATGAAAATCATATTTTATGATCTTGGATATTCATGGAACTGTTTTGACACAAATTCGTTTATCATATATTAAAAAATTGTATGATATCATATGTTCCTTTCATACAGTATTATAAGATACAATGTTTATCAATACAATAATAAAACATATGATATTGCTATGATACTTAGAATATATTTAATACATTTAATACTGTAAAAAATAATAATTAAATGTGATATTGTTACATATAATATGACATTCTTAAACACGTAATACAATATCATTTATCTAATATATAATACAATATAGTGTTATATGATACTATATCATATTACATAATACATCACAATATTGTAACATATATCATATTGTATATCGTATCATAGAATATTATATCATATGAATCATGTTATATCATTTAACAACAATGAAAGCGGGTGTGAGAAAGGTAGGACATTTTTTCAGCATTTTTGATAATCAGGCTCTGCATCTGAAGCTACCACTGCAATTCATTTATATTATAGTTAAATAAACTATGCAATCTATTATCTATAAAATGTGCAACCTGTCCCAAAGAACTAAACCTAATCCAGCATCCGAAACCTTTGGCTCAGATTCAGCATTCAAGCCTGTCAGGTGCATCAGTATCATAAGACGCATCATCCATGCAAGTCTGGTGAAGTTATGGCCAGTACATGTAATAACTAAGATATAATCATCAAAGGGCACCTGCTCCAATATTTTTAACCAGCTCTTAAAACCTGAACCTCCTCCAGCATCCGAAATCTATAGGTCAGATTCAACATTCATGCCTGTCAGATGCATCGATATTATAAGAAGCGCCATCCATGCAAGTTTCACTACTGGGTCTAAATACCCCTGTCCGTATGAAAATCCCCTGTCTTCCATTGTGTTTTCCCCTGCCTTTCCCTGTACATTCCCTGTGTGCCACTTTACAGAGCCCATGTATACCCTGTCATCCCCTGTCAACCTCTGTAGGCCCCTGTTATCCCCTGTAAGCCACTGTTTACCCCTGTGCATGCCCATGACATCACACGTACGGTCCTTAAGCTCGCTAAGTAAATAATTAGCTTTTAATTAATTCAGATTTTTTAAAATTTATATTTTGCATTCAGGTTTTAGACTGTGCTTGTTTTTCTTTGAATTTTATAGAGGGCGATATTATTACAATCGTGAATAATTTTGACTCAACATTGACACAAATCGAGATATACTTGTATACCGATAAATCGCTTATTTGTGCATTTAAACAAAATACCGTGTTTTGTAATTTGTAAAAGTAAAAATAAGTGGAGGAGTGCGTGAAATCTCCAATGTTCATTCCTATGTAATGTGCTGCATAATAATACAATATGATCAGCATTTGCAGATAACGAGACGAAAAATGTCGTATTAGCTGTATAAAAGGGGAATGGTCACTGTTTGGGTCAAAAATTATTTTCCCGATTTTATTATTTACAATGCTTCAGAAAGGCATTTTTAATAAGCAACTGAAATACGAGTGTCATTTATTGAGTTATAAGCGAGTTACAGAGCTTAACATTCTTCGTTATTTAAACAAAACGTTCGTTTAAAGCTTGAACGTTAGAGAAAAAAGTACAATTTTAAACCTAAAACGAATGTATTAAACGTTAGAAACTGTTAATCTATCTTAAAATAAATAAAATGATAGACAAATAAGCTGGGTAAAGATTTTTTACTTGTATATTGAACCTATGTAAACAAAAACAGGGCACAAGCCTTGTTTACATGACAAAGAATTGTGAGCCCTGTATCTTGCTTATAAATCTACGACTGGCTCTCAAATTCTATTCGATCATTAGAATCATGCATTTCCAAAGCATTGTAAATATTAACAAGTGAAAAGCTGTCAATGTGACAGCAAACCGGGTTTTCATTTATGTGAACTGTATCCATAATCCATGTCAACCCGTATCCAGTGAAATGGAATACCCTATATGCAATATTTTGCCAAAAAATTACTATGTATATAAGCTGGGTTTTTTTCTATAAATTATCGGAAATCAAAATCGTAGCAGTATGCACACCTCTGATATATGTACAATTGATCTGCAAAAGAACAAGTTAATATGTTGAAAAATGTAGGAGGAGTTATTTGTACAATGAGGGTACCCTTTTGGCAGCCCGCCCGCCATTTTCACAATTTTAATAACCGGATTTTTTCGTTGCAAAACCCGATTAAAAACATAATCAAATTACTGAGAGTACTGAAAGACGGAGTCTTGAAGTTTGAATTTGTAATTGTCCTGGATTTCCTCGAACATGCGTCCAAAATTTAAGAGTTTGAGTTTTTTGTTACAATATAAGTTAATTCGGCTTTTTTGCAATTGTCTGATACTTTGTCTACGCAGTACAGTTAAGGCGGTCAATAAAAATATGGGCAAATTTTTGTGATGAAAACACGTATACTTTAGTTAAACTGGCATGTCCTTTTTAAGCGCTAAGCGTACGCAGTACGCAAAGCGCTTATTGGCATTGCTTTTCGGGGATGCCACTTCCGAATAAGTGCCACCTATAATCATCTAAAATTATCTGATGACTCGATGTCTAATAATAGAATGCAAAGAAGTACTCGGCTGTAGCATTTGTGTAGTATCGGTGTTTAAGGCAAAATATTTCTAATTATTTGCATCAGCACACAAATAATCACGATAATATTTTTCTTTAACATCAAAGATTTAAAATAAAAGAATATTTATCAGTGCAATTTTAAGGTCAAAGAGAATACGTAGTTTTGTAAACAACATGTTGCAATGGGGTTCCATACAGAAGTTCACGGGCTGTGATATCGGTAAAAAGGCAAAATAATTCCTAGAACAGAACTGACAATACACGGTGGATTTCACATTTTGTTAATCAGATCGATTATTAAAACATTTACCTAAAATACGATTACGTGATAAAACTGATGAATTTTTCTTAAAATATAACTTGCAACATTATATGCAGCTTTACCCGCGTAGTAATACACTATTTACAAAGGAAAGCGTGGGTCGGCATTTTGTAAACACAGCGCAACGACATCAAGATTGAAGCAAAGAAGGCGGGACTAATTCACACTTGACTTCACAGCTCAGGTAAATTTATAGATAACATTGCAAGTTTTCAAACAATATAGCCGTCGTTATTTGATAAGAAAATCGCATTCATGAGATAAGTAAAAAAGAAACGGCGTCGATGAAGTGTAAAGTAGTTCTAGCGAGCGAGTAAAGCAGTAGGGCCTATATTGCAATATATTACAGTATACATTGTATTGGTAGTAGGACTAATTAGAAATGTGACTCTTTGGAATTGTTGACACAAAGCAGGAACAGCTTTAATGTGTTTAGTGTTGCTATTCATGATATTGATCTGAAACAATTTTAATTGTCAAGGCCTATAAGTAGATTAGATAGTACTTACGTTGTTTATTCCATTGAAATATAGTTTAATAATATGTTTTACGGTGCGACCGTTGGGGCGAGCACAGCATGTGATCAAACAATGAATTATAATAAATTAATAAAATAAAATTAACAACGTGAAATTTGAATGCCAAAAAATAAAACATACCTATTTTTCAGTAAATTTTCATTATTCATAGTTTATAAGATTTGTTATAATTTATTAATTTATATGTAGAACAATAGTTTAATCTCAGATACAATGTTGTTAAATAATAAAGATTTTAATATGAAAATATTCATTGCACTGCATCTCCTCTTTTAAAGTGATTGTAATTATGATTGATTGATTGATTTCCCCCTTTTTTTTGCCGTAGACATTTTTTCTTAAACTTACACTAGACTTTGACCCGTGCGTGCACGGGTTGACATTGCATATCGAACATTTAGAAATAGGTACATCGATACACCTTATTATTGACATTTACATAACAAAGCTATAAGCCTACAATAATGCTATTAATTTCACTACACTTTCCTTAGTTTGAATAACCTAACTGTGTCTCGGGAAAAGCCCCTCCCTTACTTATACCCGTAAAGTAGCAGAAAATTGCAGAATCGCTCTGGAACGATTTTGGAGAAAGTTAATGAATGATGTTGCCTTGAAAATAACAGTCAAATACATCACAACAAACCTTTTTGAGACTGCAAATACCTTTCAACTAAAAATTTTAATCCATAGAATGGAAGAACTCAACACCTTTTCACCAACGTACACGTAATCGTATATTCTTTGTAAAACTGGGTCTGTAGGACATTATTCATTTTTACGATAAAACATATTCTATCATCTCTCTCCTAACAAATATAATGTAACATTTTTGCATGTAATCAAATATTTTTCGTCATCACGAAGATGAAAGTAAGTGCTTAGTTGAAATGTATATTTGTTATTTTATACTTTCTCTCATAAGAAATCATTAATTTATATGAACAAAATATATAGCAAAAGTCCAATGAAAATTTACCCGTATTTGTATTATCATTTCTGAGTTTATTCAGGCAGATGTGATATTGTGGAAACAAATATAAACTAAAGATCCCGTTAGTGTGAATGTATTGCGCAAGTGCAAGATTGTAAAATCCAAAAAATCCAGGTGATTTCCGGGATTTTTTTAGGAATTTTCGTTGATTATTAATTAGCGAAGCTTAACTGAGAAAAAATAAAAACAAATTGGTAATCTTCAAGTACCAAAGATGTTTAAAATATATAAAACAAAAGACAGTATTCTTCCGATTTCTCGGTATTAAAGACTAAAAATTCGAGTCTATTATTTTAATATAGTATTATAGATATAAAACTTGACTCATCATAGAGCTCCCCCCATCATTTTTGTCAATTTATACATAGAAAATCGACTTAGCATGGATTTGCCCCTCCACTTAAAAAAAAATATTTAGTGTTTAATTTTATTTTTAATTTACGCTTAAAAATATTTGCTTATCATGTTAAAAGAACATGGTGATTTTGGTCATTTCAGCAGATTAACAATAAGTTCAGTTAGAGTAATTTCCCCTTATAAGTGCTTATTGTGACGTCAAAGCTGACGTTGGTTAAGTGTCGTCTTACTCTTTAAAACTCCCCTGAGAAATAAAAGTATGCGAAGTATACTGTTTTATTTACTTAAAAAGCATGATATTCTTAAAATTACACATCTTATAAGCTTTTCAAAGGTTTTACTTTGATTCTCGGGAGAACGTGATGTTGGAACGTGAGGTTGGAAACCATTGGTACTATGAATTGTGGGTCAAAATTTACTGACTCCGAAAAAATATATCGGATCAATGTGTAAACGTTTGTGACGTCACACGATTATTATTGATTGAAAGTGTACTGAGGTGAACTTTAGAGGTAACATTGACTGTATGTCGCTTACATCGTTATTGTTTTTACTGTCTTTTGTCTTGCTGATTCTCGTGAGAGTGTGAAGTGATAAAAATTGCCATGATTACAGGGGAACTACTGGGACGATTAAAACGATGCATTACTGGTCCGATTTACTGACGCCAAAAAAATCCGTTGAATGAATGTGCAACTAGTCCGAATTTTCTATTCACACACGCCTTGCCGGTAGAGCTCGCTTCGCGCCGGCGCTGGGCGCCGGCGAGCTGCGCTCGCTATTAATTTAAAAACTGTTAGAAAACTTAGAATTTGATTGTCAAGATTAGTTCACTGGTTTTTCTTAACTTCATGTTGAAGTTCTTTTTTCACTCTGAGGTTAATTTGTATAGAACATGTGTATTACTGGATGGTAACCATATATATACATGTATATATATATATATATAGATCTATATACAAAATTTACAATTCCTTTAATTGTTCATACAATCCGTAGTCAGCCAGGTGAGAAAATTTTAGAGCCAGTAATTTGAGATACATTGATATATTATTTGACATAATATTGAAAGGTATATGAACCTTGAGAACGTTTTTCCACTGACAAGATATTCAATGTGACAAATATTTGAGAATTTATGAGACACATTGTTCTGTTTGAAAAATGAGAAGCATGAGAATAACAAAATGAGAAACTTGAGAAATGAGATTACATGACAATAACAAATGAGAATGAGTGAATGTTTGAGATGCAGTGAGAAATACTTGTATTGACATTATCTTGAGATACTTCAATGATTAAAAATTGAGATTTGAAAACTTTTTTATGAGACTGTGTGTACGTCATAAATTTGTGAATTTGAATAACAATTTAATATGCATTGAACATTGCTATATTTATCTGAAAACAATGAGAATAACTGAATGTGAAACTTGAAAAGTGACAAATTGTAGTATTGAGTTTGTGTTTAAAAATTTTAGCACTTGAAATTAACTGTGTATATAAATATATATATAATATATATAAAATATAAACAACAATTTGAGAAAAAAAAATGAAACATTTCATTTCCATATTAGAGTTTAAACATTTTCAACAACCTCCTTGAAAAATGACATGTAAAATTGAAAACTTGAGAACAGTCAATAAGTAAATTGAAATGCTTTGAGTACATAAAGCATATAAGTTTTGTTTTTGCTTATTGCGTACAAGTTTTTTTCTGTTGTCAGTAATTTTTTAAAATTTTAACACTGAATATGGAACAAAACATACCAATGAGGGATTTATTGGTTAGGCCATCAATTACTGTATGTGCTGATTTCTGTCAGGGTGATACTCGTTTTTCAATTTATTCAAGAGGTAGACAATGCATGACCAACTGTATCACTTTCATTATGGAATCATGTCTAACAGATGTAACAACAATTGGGAGGACACACATGAACATGGTTTTAATTGCGGGTGATGTATTGTACAAGAAATTACAAAAAAATGGTCAATCTAATGAGCTGTTGCAGTTTTCTGATATGCCTCAATTTATTATGTATCATGGCAATTGCTTTACCATAAGAGAATATAAAGTTACATATGGAAGCATGTCTACAGAAGGTGGAATAGATGGTTTAGGTTTGCCACTAGAGTCAAGCTTGAATGCAGTTTTTGTTGCTTCTCGGCAAAATGCATGCATTGTTATTTTTCATTCTGCTTCTATTGCAATTAAGTTTCATCATGAGTCTGGTAGATATTTTGTCTTCGATTCTCATAGTAGAGGACTAGATGGGCTATGTAAGCCCGAAGGACAAGCTGTGTTATCTGGTTTTGTATCTTTACAAGATCTGTGTTCTTTTTTAAGAAACCTTTGTTTGTCATTATGTGGAAATCAAACTCTTCAGCAAGTGCAGTATGAAATGTGCTCATTTCAAATTAGTTTTGGAAAAAAGCGGAAAAGAAATGTGGTTGATTTAGATTATGTCTTGAATTCAGATCATTTTGTTGACACTCAGCAGTTAATCAAAATGAGTAGTCATTTAGAGAAATCAAAGCCCTCATCAAGCATAACAGAGGTATCCTTGGAAAAAGATTCGACAAAATCAGATGCAAATGTCTTGAAGATGAGCTTTCACCAAAAAGTATCTAAAGGTCCAATGTTTGTATGTTCTTGTTGTACTCAGACATGGTTTAGGGATGGTGTGCTAAAGGCAGAACAATTAAGAAAAACAAATTTAGGTTCAACTTGTTTGACTGGTTTCAAAAGTGTCAATGATACTGAATGGATTTGTCATACATGTCACAGAAATTTAAAGGCAGGGAAAATTCCATCGTTTGCTGTTGTGAATGGTATGGGATTTCCAGAAAAGCCTCCAGATTTAAACATAACAGAATTGGAAGAAAGATTGATCAGTCCCAGAATACCCTTCATGCAGCTTGTTGAAAAACCTCGTGGAGGGCAAAATAGTTTACGAGGAAATGTGGTAAATGTACCATCAGATGTAAATTCCACAGTCACAGTGCTTCCAAGAACTTTAGCAGACTCTGAAACAATACAAGTTAAATTTAAGAGAAAACGCAGTTTTAAACACAGTGTGTTGCATGAAGCAATCAGACCAAATAAATGTATTAAAGCATTGCAATGGCTCCTACACAATAGTGTTCTGTTTCAAAATGAAGGTATTTCTCTCAATGCTGATTGGTCAATTGAAACTGAACAGACAGATTGGCTAGGACTGCGTACAGAAGACAAGACAGACGATGGTTCTGCAGGTGCATCTCCACCTGAATTCACTCAAAATCAATGCATTTCAGATGATGCAAGTTCAGATGGATGGACAGAAGATCAAAATTTTGAAATAGACTCACAGGTAACACAGATACATTGCTACATTCCATTGATGTACGCTCGTTGTGTAAAACAATGTCATTTGCACCAGGTGAAGGACAGATTCCTCTTGGTTTATACCAAGACAAAAATGCTGAGTATTTATCCTTCCCTGCAATATTTTGTGGTCAAACACGTCCTGAAAATAAAGATCGTCAAACTCCAGTGCATTACAGCACTGTATGTAAGTGGGAGTTGAGAAGTGTTGACCGACGAGTTGCATGTTCTGTTCCAAACATCTTTTTCAAACTTAAGAAACTTCAGGTTAAACAGATCCAAGATAAGGTATCACTGGCAATGAGACAATGTCAAACTGAAGGAAAGAAAGTTACAGTTGGTAATGTTCTAAACCCTGGAAATTTTGACAATATTGTTAGACTAAATGAAGGCTACCGAGTATTGAGAAATTGAAGAGGATCACCTGCTTATTGGGAAAATGCAAAGAAAGACTTGTTTGCTATGATAAGACAACTGGGCATTCCTACCTGGTTTTGTTCCTTGTCAGCAGCTGAGAGTAGATGGACAGACTTGCTGAAAATTCTAGGAAAATTGGTCAATGAGAAAGATTACACTGATGATGACATTGAGAATTTAACCTGGCAGGAGAAATGCAAGCTGATAAAGTCTGATCCTGTGACATGCACTCGTTATTTTAACCATCGAGTCCAAGTTTTCATATCTGATGTATTAAAGTCATCGTTGGCTCCACTTGGAAAAATTGTAGATTACTTTTATCGTGTGGAGTTTCAACAGAGAGGTTCTCCTCACATTCACATGCTTGTGTGGATAGAGAATGCACCAAAATATGGAATAAATAGCAATCAAGAGATATCAGATTTTGTAGATAAGCACTCAACATGCCAGAAAAATGATGAAATTCCTAACCTGATAAATATTCAAACTCATAGACATGCCAAAACATGCAGAAGGAAAGGAAAGAAAATATGCCGTTTCAATTTTCCTCTTCCTCCCATGTCAAGAACTCGAGTATTAGAACCACTCACAGAATCAGAGAAAGAGGGGTATCAAGATATTGCAAATGTCTATGAAAGAGCTTGTGCTTTGCTAACAGATTTGAAGATAAATTCAACAGAAATGTCATTTTCTGAATTTCTGGAAAAATTGAACCTGACAGAAGATCTTTACATTATTGCAGTTAGATCATCTCTTACAGCTCCCAAGTTATTCCTTAAAAGAAATGTGGCAGAAATTCGTGTAAATCCTTACAATGATCTGATGATAAGATGTTGGGAGGCTAATCTAGATGTTCAATTCATTCTTGATGCTTATGCATGTGCAGCTTACATTGTTTCCTACATTTCAAAGGGACAGAGGGGCATGTCAAATTTAATGCAAGAATCATGCAAAGAAGCACAACATGGTAACAAGAATTTACAGCAACAAGTACGACACATTGGAAATAAGTTCTTATCACATGTAGAAGTTTGTGCACAGGAGGCAGTTTACTTGATTTTACAATTGCCGTTGCGTTCAAGTACCAGATCTTTTGCATTTATCAATACTTCATTACCTGACAAGAGGACATTTCTATTGAAACCCTATGAAGTCCTGTGTGACATGCCTGAAAATTCAACTGATATTCAGTCTGACAATGCTTTAAAAAGGTATGAAAGGAGACCTAGAGTCCTAAGAAATTGTTGTTTAGCAGATTTTGTTTGTCAGTATAATGTTGTATTTCCAAAGAAATGCAAACAACAAAATTCAGAGCAAGAATTTCTACCAGAAAATGAGCAAAATGAGTCAGATGATGAGGTCATGACATCAAATGATACTAGTGAAGAAATGAGTATCAGTGATGAAGAAATACCTATGGCAGATGGCACAATACTTAAAAAGAGAAATCAACCAAAGGTACTTCGTTATGTCAGATATAACAAGGATCAAGATCCAGAAAACTATTTCAGGGAACAGCTAATGCTATTTTACCCATGGAGAAAAGAGAAGGAAGATTTACTTGGAGCATTTGACAATTATGAGAATCACTACAATGAAAAAATTGACGTAATTAATGTCAATCGAATGAAATATGAAATGGACAATGGTGTAACTGAGATTTTGGAAAATAACTTGAAAGAAGTCAATGGTGATAACTATGTTGTGGCTGCTGAAGTTCAACATAACGAAGAAATTGATTCAAATGAACAATCAAGCAATCAAAGTACCAGTGTTTTCCATGGTTGTTTCAATCCGAAAGATATGGGATATGATTATGACTTAGGCTTAGATATTGGTATCACAAGAAAACAAATCAGTGATTGTGAATATCAAGTAAATTCACTGGATCAGAATGCATTCATGAGTCTTGTAAGAAATCTCAATGAAAAACAAAGAACTTTTTTCTATCATGTTTTGCACAAGGTTAAAAATGACAGTTTGCCATTTTACTGCTTTTTAACAGGAGGTTGTCACTACAGCTCTCTACCAAGCCATAACACGTTATTATTCCAAGTGTTTATCAATGTGCCCTGATGAAATTAAAGCCGTACTTTGTGCTCCTACTGGAAAAGCAGCTCACAATATTGATGGTCATACAATACATTCACTGTTTTGTATTCCTGCTAACCAAAATTTGCAATACAAACCATTAGATGTGCAACAATTAGATACATTCAGAGTAAAATTCTGATCTCTGAAAGTAATATTTATTGATGAAATATCAATGGTTGGCAATAAAATGTTCAATTATATAAATCTGAGACTTCAGGAAATATTTGCAACAGAGCAACCATTTGGAGGTGTAAGTATTATTGCTATTGGTGATTTATTCCAATTGAAGCCAGTGTTTGATAATTGGATATTCCAACATTTAAAAGATGGTTATGGACCCTTAGCAACAAATCTGTGGCAAGAACTCTTCAAAATCTTTGAATTGACAGATATCATGCGACAAAAAGATGACAAATGTTTTGCCGAACTTTTGAACAGATTACGAGAAGGTAATCACACAGACAGTGACATTGCAATGTTAAATCAAAGGTTGACATCAGCAAATAATACATCAATATCATCATTGCCTCACTTGTTCACCAGAAATGTTGATGTAGATTTGCATAATATGCAGGCTTTTGAAAATGCATGTGATGGGCATAAATGTCTTATTCCAGCAATAGACATTGTAAATGGAGATGTTAATGAAGACACTAAGAAAAAAATTAGTGATAAAATACCAGATGATCCTGCAAAAACAATGGGGTTATTTAGAAACTTGTACATTGCTGAAGATCTACCAGCTGAAATATGTTTAAATATTGATGTTGAAGATGGTCTGACTAATGGAACTACTTGTTTAGTTAAAAAATTAGATTTCAGAGTACTAAACTCAAATCGATGTAGCATAATTTGGGTTAAATTCGAAACCCAACAAATTGGGTCAAAAGCACGTACTAAGTATGCACATTTGTACAACGAAAATTGTGATAAATTGTGGACACCAATTCTTGAAATAAGCAGAAATTTTAATGTTGGTCAACATCGCGGGACTTATGTCATAAGAAGGCAATTCCCTTTACGTTTAGCATGTGCAAAAACCATTCACAAGTCTCAGGGATCAACTATGGTCAATGCAGTACTGCATTTCGGAAAGCGAAAACAAGAGCACATTCATTATGTTGGTTTAAGTCGCATTAAGAAACTGGAAGATGTCTACATATTAGAATTAAACGAAAAAAAAATAGCTGTATCCAGTGTTGTCAGTGAGGAAATGATTAGACTACGAGAACATTCTCTTTTGCATTCTTGTGTTCCAATTCTAAGTAATATTCTAGAAGATTTCAAAATTGTCTATCACAATTGCAGGTCTCTTCATTTGCATATTAAAGATTTGATAACTGAGAAAAATATGCTTGATAGTGACATTGTTGCTGTTGCAGAGAGTAGATTTGTGCAATCTGATAAAAATGATGAATATTCAATTCCAGGCTTTAGAATTTACAGGTTTGATGATGAACATAATCAAGATGCAAGAATTAGGACATGCAGAGGAATTGTTTTGTATTCTAAGATAGACTTTCAACACTTGCAGAGAATATCATTGGGTGTTGCTACTGAAGCAGTGCTTGCTTGTTTTTCTCTCTGTGGAAGAATGCAACAACTTGTCTTCCTTTATGTATCACCCCAAAAAGCAAATCAGACATGCCTTTGCAATATCTTGTGTCACTTGCTTGGCATTATTGATGCTAACAACCCAATTATTATCATGGGAGATACCAATGTTGACTTTTTCAATCAAACTGCAATAAGTAAACTCCTTGAACAAAGACAATTAAGACAATTAATTGTGAGTGTCACCACAGATTATGGCAGTTGCCTAGATCATGTATATACAAATATCTTATCATATGATATTATATCTAGTGCAACTTTAGAGTCATATTTTTCTGACCATAAGCCAATTGTGACATACTTGTCAAAAGCATAATTTTTTTTATATCTTATGATGTAAATTTAAACAGTGCATTTCAGGATGTCATTGATTTCTTACAAATTTGTTGTTTGAGAAAACATCTAAGTTATTCTTATGTGAAAATGTTGAATCTGATTGTTCATGTCGCTCAAAATAGAAAAAACTGAATCAGATTGTTTTCCTAAACTGTGTTCTACAAGACACCAGTCTGTAAATTAAAGCTCTTTTTGACAGACACAAAAGTAGAGTTCCATAATAAAAATATTGCAGATATATTTATAGCTAAAGACACTGATATATTCAGTTTGTATAGTTAAACAAATCTGAACTCTTCTTTAGATTTAGCAAAAAGAACATTTCAAACTTGATTTAGCACTGGAAACATGTAGAAAAGCAATCCTAGGCTGCATTTTACAAAGAAACTTTATACTACAAAGTTGCTAATACTTCCATTATTGTGCAATGATCTTTATTAACAAAGTTTATATAAAACCATCAATTCTAAGCTATTATGATTTCCTTTCTCAAATATTATTGGCATTAAAATGAACATCAAGTACTTTGTAAATTGTAAGCATTCATTGATTTGGTTGTAACTTGTTTTGTAAAATGCATCTCTAAATTTCAAATTCTTTCTCGTACAAATACTTAACTTACTAATAGTGTACAAATTATATGCTTTACCAACATGGAAGGATGTTTAAATATGGAATATTTATTTTGTTTTATTATCCTTTCATTTAAGGATGGCTCAGAAGACAATTTCTTAGTTAGAAGAAGTACCCTGGTACCAAGCAGTAGGCCAACACCAATTTCTGTGAGCCTAATGGCCAAAGTCATAAAAATTGGCCATGTAGCAAAGTTCAAAACCAGTAATGGGGAAGAAGCTGAGATGATAAACTTCAGTTTAGCAGACAAGTCTGGTGCAATCCTTGCCACCTGCACAGACACAAGTAAAGATAGAATGATCAAAGAAGGAAAAACTCTTCACATCAGAGAATTTATCCTCAAGAACGGCAGAGTGGCAATGTCCCATAAAACCAAAGTCTTGGCAAAACCTAACATGGACATTCCAGTTGACATATTACAAAAAGCAGAACACCTCATTCTCCCTCCATCACCTATCAAAAAAGTAGAAGAGATTTTAGCATCTCCACTAAGATCAATCACAACCGTACAGGGACAGCTGTCAAAGGTGAAGTTAAAATTACAAATTACTTGGCAATCAACTCATTCTAATTCATGTACAATAGATTCACTTTCTGTGTTTAAACTTTAAGGTACATGACGCTTATTTGGAGTAAAATTTTTGACATGAGTTTGAGTCAATATATATATATAATGCTTCTTATAATTAAACGTTTCACCAACTCTAGGCCCATAAAACATGTTCTGTTTTTAGTTATTTGTCTCAAACCTTTGCTACATGTCTGATGAATATTAATGTGATCTGCCACTTGTGCCATTGACAATTCAAGATATTCTTCTCTTTTACTAGATTGAATCTACTAAAACTGTGAAAGTGAATGGAACTGACACAGTTATCAGAACAATTAGTATAGAAGAAAATGGGAAAAAAATCGATGTCACACTTTGGCGGAAAATGGCGGATGAAGACTTGAAAATTGGGCAATATTTGTCCATTTCACACTGCATGCTTAATGAATGGCAACTACACAAAAGTCTGAACACAACACGTAATTCAAAGATTCAGGTAAACAACATCCCGCCATTAGGCAATAATCAAATTAAAACTAATTTTTTTTCTTGAACCTTCTTCATGCAATAATTTTAACTATTATTTCAGAAGTTACAGCTTATAAACATTTAAAATTCATCAATGTCACTGGCAGTACATGCATTGAACATTTTTTTTTAAAGAATTGAAATTTAACTTTTATATTCTTGTAATTATATAGGAAAGTTTATTTGATTGCTTACATTGATTAGTGTTATAGCCAAATTCAAGATACTGAACACTTTCAAAGTTAACTACATTAGTACTTCTGATATGGAAACGATACTTGTGTTATTGTGATGTATATACATTAACTTGCTTTCTTTCCCTCTATTTATCATTTTTCATAAAAAGTTTTTTAGCTAACATAAACTGCTTGATACTCATCATGACATAAAGATAATTTACTGTAAATTTTTGGCATGTTTTTGCATTAAAATTACTGTAAAAAAATTGTAGATAATTCAACCACTAACAACAACAGTGAGAGGAAACATCGACTCCATAACACTCAATGACATTGCAGTGGAAATTGCCCTGAAAGAAGATTCCAAAGAAGAATATAAGGACTTCTCTGTTGACTTGGCTATCATCAGAAGTGTATTCCCAGATACTCTTCAAGTAAGAGTTGAAGACCTGGAGAACTACCTCCTTCAGAAACTACCAATTCTAGTTGAACTAATTGTTCAAGGATCGAATGTACAAAACATGCACCTGATTGAACAACCAGCTGGATGTATGGACTATGATGCTGAACAGTAAAGAACCTACAATTATAACTCAACACATTCTCAGACTGAAAATGTAACTGAAATATTCTGTCATGACTATGTACACATAGTAAGGTAGTGTTGATTAATATGGGGGAAAAACATTTGATCCTGTCCTTTTGTTTTGGATTTTCTGGTTGTTTGTATCAAAATTTTGATTTACATTCACAATGTCTCATACTTTAAATATGCTTAAATATTCAACAAATATTGCATATGTGTTGCATATATTGATATGCAAGTCATGCAGCTGTATCTTGGATGGTTAGTTATGTATTGTAAAAAATGCAACTGTATTTTGTATCGGTACTTTTGTTTTGGATTTTCTGGGTGTTTGCATCAAGATTTTTGTTAACTCTCACAATGACTCCTACTGTATATATGGGTGAACTATTTAGCCATGAGAATGTACAAGTATATATAGTAATGTTTGTTTTGTGAGTTATGCAACTGCATTTTGTACGGGTAGTTTTGTTTTGTAAGTCATGCAAGTGTATTTTATACCAACAGTCTTGTTTTAGATTTTCTTGATGTTTTAGTTAACCCTCACAATGACTCTTACTCTAATTGTGTTTGATATGTTCTGCCATGATTATGTACAAGTAAATATAGTAATGTTGTTTGATATCTATGTCATACAAATGTATTTTGTACAAGTAGTTTTGTATTGTAATAATTGCAACTGTATTTTGTACCTGTACTTTTGTTTTGAATTTTCTGGATGTTTGCATGAAGATTTTGATTAACCCCCACAATAACTCAAACTATAAATGTGCTTGAAATATTCAGCCATGAGTATGTAAACATAAATATAGTAAAGTTAATTGATTTGTAAGTCATGCAACTGTATGTTTCACATGTAGTTTTGTGTTGTAAAAAATGCAAAAGTATTTTGTACCGGTAGTTTTATTTTGGATTCTCTGAAGGATGCAGTAAAAAATGCAACTGTACTTGTACTTTTGTTCTTGATTTTCTGAATGTTTGCATCAATATTTTGATTAACCTTCTCAATAACTCAAACTGTACCGGTAAATAAGCTTGAAATATTCTTCCGTGAGTATGTAATCTAAAATATAGAAAAGTAAATTGATTTGTAAGTCATTCAGTTGTATTTTTTACAGGTAGTTTTGTTTTGTAAGTTAGGCAACTGTATTTTGAATAGTTAGTTTTGTTTTGTTAGTCCTGCAACTGTATTTTATATCAGCAATCTTGTTTTGAATTTCTTGATGTTTGCACGGGTATTTTTTACGGGTAGTTTTGTTTTGTAAGTTAAGCAACTGTATTATGAATAGTTAGTTTTGTTTTGTTACTCCTGCAACTGTATTTTTTATCAGCAATCTCGTTTTGAATTTCTTGATGTTTGCATCAAGATTTATTAACCCTGACAATGACTTGTACTGTAAATATGCTTGAAATATACTGCCAAGAGTGTGTACAAGTAAATAAAGTAATGCTGTATGACTTGAAAAGCAATCTACTCTTAATTTTCAACAGATTTTCCTGTGTAGTTTTCATTCTTTATTTACTTTCGAAATTCCATTGGGCTTTAAAACATGTACTTAAAATCCTTTAACAAAGGCAAACACTATTATTGTACCTGGAATATTTTGACATTAATATGTACATGTCGTGTAAATTTTTTTTTAGTTTATATAGTAGTTAATTTGCTATAGTCTTTAAGTTTTTTTGCATGTAAGTGATGTACATATTTCAGTCTTTAAGTAGTCAGTGGATCTGCAAATCATTTGTGTAGATTTCATTGTGACTTCTCTTTCTTGGGTTCATGTTCATTTTGGTTTGTCACATCTTTGATGTACATAAACTGCAGTAATATATTCAAAAACGCAAATCACAGTTACCATTCATTCCAAAATTTACTTTATACCATTTTATCAAAATGACACCCGTAATCGTTATTAAATTTTGTTAACGTACAAAACTTAATACAGTATGCCTATTCATTTTCTATGCATTTCAATTAAAAACTGTGTCAAACTACATTGTCTGATTCTTTGTTGTTGTTTTTTTTGTACTGAAGTTCGAAAACACATAACCAGCAAGCAGTCATAATTAATGTAAATCATATACATGTATACGACTATTTGACGGATGAATCTATGCCTGGCAGCAATTTTATACTGATCTTACAGATTTCACATCTGAACTTGCTGTATCTATAAAATATTTCTTAAGCTTTACATAAAAAATTAGTTTCCATCCAAGATTAGCGCTTTTCAGTACTTTCAGTACTTTGATTTTTAAAATGAGTTTGCGACGTAAAACCCGATACATACTTTATAATAGCAATATATTAAATATGAAAAAGAATATTATAACTATAATATTACCGATAGATATTAAAAGGACTGCTGCTATCCTAATTCTATACATCTTGTCACTGTTGGAAATAAAAAATATAAATCAATTATTTCAAACGGTCATCATGTTATAAAAATCAGGAAAAGTTCTGAAAGATCTAAGATCTAGAGCTATAATCAACTGAAAAAAGGTCAAACAAATTTCTACGTACATGTAAGGTATAACCAATTTTGCCTTATATCAGATTGAGAAAACTGTTGTTAGAAAGATTTTTAAATGATAGTTTATAGCTGAAGAAATCATATACATGTAGCCGCCGCACCTTGGCTTGCATTTGCGATTTTTTATGTTCTTGCGATTTGATACAAAACAGTGTGATCGCGGAATTAAGTTATCGAGTAATATAAAACAATTACAGTATTTTGTTTGTATCATTTTTATAATTCAACAAAATTAATGAATTTTCAATTCAAATTAAAGTATGCATTAGCAAATGTTGATATATCTTTTACTACAATAAAGCGGTAATGAAAAGCTACAATAAAGCGGTAATGAAAAGCGGAATGCATAATTACATTATATTGGATCAACCTTGTACATAAATATTTCTTTGGATCAACCGTGTACATTATTATTTGAATCAGCCTTGTAAATAATTGATCGTTTGAGGATGCATTTTATTTATAATACGTTATATGTTCGTTAATGTTTAATATGAAGCTATTCAAAATATTATCAAATAAAAGAGAGAGAGAGAGAGGAGACTAAACTGGCCATGCTTGCTGTCCAATCCTATTCATTTTGAAAAACAAGTATTGTTTAAACGAGAGAGGGAGAGAGAAGGAGAGAGAGGGATCATAGTAACGAATATATTTTATTAAGTTAAAGGGACTTAGACACGATTTAGAGGAGAACTAATTTTTGATTTTAATGTAAAATATACTTTACAATCAGTTCAAGCAAATCTTTTACAGCATACAACATATCATAGCATAGCTTTGCAATCTCATAGCGTAGCATGAAAATATCATACCATAGCATACAATCTCATATATTTTCATTCGTCGTTTTATACCATAGCATACATGGTTTTAACTCGGTTTAAAATGATTTAAATGAAACGAATGAATGATTAGATTGCAGATTAGTAGTAAACTTTGGCTTTTAATTATTAAACTGTAAAAAATTTGAAATTCTTTTGTGTATGGTTGCGTTTTTGTTCAAATCTCATAGCATACTATAGCTATCATACCCTGCCGCACCATTAAGCCCGTCACTTAATTTATCATAGCATACAAATCTCATAGCATTGTATTAAAATCTCATAGCATATCATTTAAATATCATACTATAACATAGCATTGAGTTGTAGAAGCAATGCATGAAATGATTGAACCCATGTATTTTGAATGATCCAAGAAAATTTGAATGTAAGGAATCATGTTACAAGCGATATACAAAGAGAGAGAAGTCGTTGTAATGTATACAAAGATCGAGTCTTAAAAACCTGTGGAAACAGAATAAACTGATTCAATGTGTTCATAAATAATTTTATCAACAAGAAAATACAACATTAGGATGAAACTCCTACCAATATAACACATGGCTCGAGCTTTTTTTACAAAACTTTTATAAAAAGTTCTAAGTAAATTGCTTGTAATTTTGATATTTGACTTTTAATTTATTAAGAAGCATTAAAAACATCTATATTGACCAATCTACATATTTTAAATGTAAAAAAAATAATTTAATTAAATATTACATGTTCCGTTGTTTAAATCCGAAAAATTATAGTAAAATATAAAATATGTGACAATGAAACAACTCACACTTGGTCCGCGCCCTCTATTGGATTAAGGTCATGTAAGGCTAGCTCTATTTGATTAAGGTCATGTAAGGCTAGATTGACTGATAAGAATCAATGTCAGGACAAGAATGATCAGTGTAAAAGATACCTGTTCCTAAAGTATGTCTCAAATGCTTAACGGTTTCACCACATGCCCATACTTTAACTATGCTGTTTAGTGTTATACATCTAATTACTGCACCTTCCCGGTTAACAAGCATGGCCATTAACAACAACTCCCTCCCAAATCTTTATTTCTTACCTGTATAAAATCGTTACAAAATTAATATAACTTACACGACCCGATGGCATTTTCTATTTACATTCATTTACTATAGTATGCCATATCTATCTTCAGGAAAATAATTACGAGCGTTGTTCGGAAATTATTGAGATGTTTACTCTTATTTCCATGGGGAAAAGATAAATCCTTGAAATTTCACCAAAACGTACACCAGGATATAGTTTATCAATGTAAAAAAAATATTGTCCATAGCATGATTAGATCATTTATTGTACGCTGACCAAATTACCATCGCCCAGTGACCCGGCGTAACCGCAAACTCACATCAACGTCATTTTGACGCTTCTTTTTGATCCTATGTTTTAAACATCTTACAAATCCTATGTTTTAAACATCTTACAAACGATGGAAAATTAGAATTAATTCTTCATTTCTCATCTTTTGTTTACATTTTCAGATGACAACATTCGCATATTCCCTCCATTCTTGTTATTTTTTTTTAAATCGGGTAATTTCTAACTGAAAGTCAAATTACTGTGAAATGTCTCCTACGGTGATTCTGTGTACATATTTTAGAACTGTTTATATCAGTTAGTGTGTAAAAAGTACATGATATTTAGTCACTTTGTCTGAATTCTAGCTAAACAATTAGTGAAAAAAGAAGATAAACTGAAGTTCTTTATCCCTTGCCATCGTATAATTTTTGTTAAAGTAATTGGGTGGCATTAAAAAGGTCTTTTTCCGAAAATTCCATCAATTTGATGTATATTTGCTGCGCCGTCTTAACATCAAAGTTCTATATACTGTCGTTTTCAAATTCCTATTGCTTGGTAAATATATCTGTACCATATCCGTATTTCAACTCAAACACTCGTGAAACATGATCAAAAGTAAGTCACAATAAAAAGCAAACTGAACATATATAATCTGATTTCTTTTAGTATTAGCTGTAAGTTTGCGGACACTAAGATAGACGATGTTTTAGTTTTCTTATTCTCAGAGTTTATGCTTGCGCCGGGTACCCCGACCAGCTATTTGTTAATCTATCCTTGTAAACAAAATATTAAACATTTTTTGAATATTACATTCTTTAATTATTTGTTAAGGTTTCTTCAATGTTCATGCCAATTTTCACCATAATTTGTCACTTAGAAATGGAAATATCCGTGTTGTCTCAATAATTTCCGAACAACCCTCGTAAATATATATGACTAATCTATTGATTTATACTTTATGAAAGAATTCTGCTTATTGTTTCTTCATCTTTCAGAGGGCATTCTTATCAACAAAAAAGTTCAATGAATGTGAGAAGTTCTGGCCAGAGTTTAAAGGTGAAAATTATAATATTATATATACATAATTGTAAAGTAAAAACTACATGTACGTAAGTTATGTTACAGAAATGCATGTTGCTTTATTAAAATTAAAGTGAAAATTGATTCTCAAATGACAATTATTTATTTATATCTTCAATCAATGGAATATACCATGACTAAATTAACTTGAAATTATTTTTTATGTCACCAGAGTTCTATGCATCTATAAAGGAAGACAATATACCCTACATCTGGAATCTTCTCCAAGAAAAAGAAGAAATAAAAATTAAGCGTTACCAAGATGTAAGTTAAAAGATTTTTTTATGATTTCTTTCTTTTAAAATCGTAATAAATCATATACATATTCTGACTTAGATTACTTATTAAATGTAATTTTGTATGGACTCCTGTTTTGAAGCTATTTAATGTTATAGCATTTAGCATAGTGTAATAAGTGCATCCTGTTTAAACAGCCATGGAAAATAATTATAACTAACTTAAGTGTTAAGAATCACTACATGTTATAGGTTTTCTTATTATTTAAAGAAACAAGAGAAGACAAATGATCAATTGTAACATGCGGTGATGAAGAATAACCTCCTGAGAACAAATTAATGAAGATGTTGTTATTACTTTATTTTGATATACCTAAATTGCATTTGCAATATTTCTATACTGATGATACATTTACATCAAGGAATAGTTTGAAGCAAACTGAAAATATGAAGAATATTTAATATATTTGAAATGAAAGCTTAAGTCCTGATGTATCTTTATTATTTAAAATTGTTTAATTTCATAACTGTTTACCACATGTTAAACGTGTGTTGAATATGTGTGAAATTAAACACTTTTTCATGTAAGCTCTTTTTATGTGTTTTACACGTGTAAAATATATATGTAAAATATATGTTTAACACATGTTTTACACATGTGGACATTTTTCCTGTGTAGTTTTATGTTAATTTACAAAGTATTTCTCTGCAAATATTAAACTGGGATACAGTAGTAAAATACACGCTATATTGTCTATATATAGGTGTATATTCTTATTATTTAGAGTTACTACATACATAAATATATATTGAAGTGCATAGTTAAATCAAATAATTGTGTCGATACTCAGGAAGAATATAAATCTTTGTCCATATAACAGATGGAAGCTCTCTGACTTGATATCAAATAGCAGGAAAACTGTATTAAAAAGCTCTGTCACCAGACACCATAGCAACTGACCAATGTCCCGCTGAGACAGAGAGATTAGCTACTAGTTTACAGTTTTCATTTATAATGGAGTTCGTATGTAGAATTCTGAATTTATTGACAAGTTGGCAATCAGTAACCAATCATGGAAAAGTAAATATTGGATATTTAAAGAACTTGAAAAAAAAACCAAATTGGTTTGCAACAAATTTTGTTATTTTGTTAACTGTGTGGTTAATCAAAGGCAGTTGAAGAAGAAAAGCGTCTACCAACCATACATTATACTGTACATAGAAATCAGGGATGGAATATTAAACTTTGATTAAGTGCAATAAAATCGCGAATTGTAAAGGCGTAGATCATTATTTTCTCTATTGTTTTATAGATTTCTTTGACTAAATTTAACAGTTCTGTGTTAATTGAATTGTGTGCGCCACCTGTAACATTCATATCACTATTCAGAAAACTAAATACGGGGGAAGGGGGGGGGGTAGCTTCACATTGTATTTCTGTATCACACGTGATTTTGATATTGATCATATGGAGATATGTCCGGTTTTTTTCTCATTAATATTCTTTTACCACTGAAATCCTTACGTCATACATTAAGTTCAAACGGCACAATATAATGAGATGCCAGCATACATAAGTTTTACTTTCACTTTCTAAATATGACCTCCCTTTGACAGCATACTGTATCATCATCTTTTAATATTTAAATAAGCTTATCATCGATACATGTACCTATCCTATCGCATTTGTAACGTTTCTGTCATTTTAATTGCAAAAGTAATTTTTCATTTGTCAGACTTTCACTTGAGTTGACCCCATAGGGGATACTTTTTATATGAGTTATAATTGGAAAGTAAAATACAATACAGGCCATGACCTTATTGTACTGTTCTGACCCCATGAAACAGGAAAATACAAAATATCTTCTAAAGTCATTATGATGCATCAAATGGAGTAACGTATATTAATGTATGACCCCCATGTGTTGTCTTTTACCCCCCTCCCCCTTTATAAAATAGGAAATGATGATACACTGTATATTTTGTTAACTTCCAAGATCCTCATCCCTAAACCATATAATTTATTCTTGCTCTTCGTGTCATTGCGCATCAAATTGTTTATAGGTTATGCCCCCTTGGAGACACTCTGACATTCTAGAACTAGAAATAATAAGGTATTTTATCTTATTCATATGTAGTGTTTGATCTATGTGGGTAATTCCTGGCCTAATGATGACACTGCTTTGTTTAGGAGACTTTACAATTGCCCCAAATAGGCGAATACACATGCATATAACATTTTGTTTAAAAAATTTTAACATTGAATTAAGCAATTTCCAAAATGTTAAATGTGCATTAGGAGAGAAAAGGCAATCAAGAAATGATTTAAAATACTACTGTACACATGTTAGAATGCATCAAGAAAAGTGAATCTTTTGAACCAGGTTAGATTGGGGGAGGGGTGAATGTGGAGTATAAACATTCATAATTTGAATCACTCATTGTTATTAATTTTAACTTGTCAATGAATATTAGTTTTTGATCAATGAAATTGGATGTGATCAGTGAAATTGCTTTGAATATATATACTGGTACATGTACATTAACCAAAAAATGTATAAATATGCTGAAACCATACGAATCAGACATTAAATTGCTGGGATCCAGAGAAGTGAGCAACAAAGAAAAACGTCGGATATTACATAAACGCATCGATTTGGTTCCCCTTTTACTGAAACCAATCGTGTCACGTTTTTTCTAATCATGGCTAAAGAACTTATACTTTTGCCTAAGTTAAAATATGATCGTCTTGTCGACAAAGCAGACCAAAACAGCGAACAATTGCGTCCTTCGGATATTCAAGATTCATCGGATTCATTAACAGAGAACCAACCTAACAAAGAGGAGAAAAACAACTTTTTACAATCAGGAAGGGGTTATGTCAGTAAAAAGCAAATCATTGGAAGACCTCCGGGAAATCCTGATGTGAGACGAAAGAAAAAGAAAAACATTACTTGGATGACGTACTAACGTTTATTCACGTCAAACATTATTTTTCATGTACATAGAGTGGAATAAAAATCATGAAAACATTTTAGTGTTGTTTGTTCTCTAAAAACCAAATGGCAAAGTGTCTAAATTGGGTAAAATTCTTCGTTTGGTGTAAACCATTTTATAATGTTTTGTTTCGACTCTGTTGAGTAATTTTCTCTTTCGACTGTCCCTCGAAATTTTACAAGGATTGACGATTTCAATTTTCCTATCGTGCGACGTACAGATGATCGATTTAATGGCTTCGAAATTGATCAATTTCGAGTTAGCCCAATTTAATGTAAAGCCCCGTACTTTACATTCTTCTTTCCCCGACAACGTGCGATAAGCATAATTCTTTGGACCTCCCGAGACAAATTCAACAATGTAACCGTCTCTGGTTTTGATCTCGTTCGTTAACTCGCCAAGGTAATTGCCGATAGGAAGGTAACTCAAATCGTCCGACTTTTTAGCCTTAGAAATGACACTGTCTGTATCAAAATACAATATGTTTTCGTTCAATTTGTCAAGAACACTGTACAATTTCAATCGGGCCCACATCGTAGTAAACGACGCTTAAAATATATTGGTTTTGTTGTCGAATACAGTAAATAAAGGATTAGTTCTCCATTCTAAGTGAAGTATGTCTTTTGACACAATGTGGAAATTGTGGGGTACCTTTGTCGGATCCGAGAGCATTTGAAAAAATCTATCGGCCTCTGATTTGTGGATAAACGTGGACTGCTGCATGCCCAATCTCTGACCGAATATACCCCAGAAGCTATTCAAACAAAGTTTAGCTAAGCATCGCAACCCTGGATTTGTTTCTATCTTATCGTAATTTAAATATATGCCTTCACTCTTTTTGTAGTCTCTGATGTATTTCCATTTCGCATCTTCCGTAACACATTCAGCGGGAAATCCCGAGGCTTCCTGTTTGATTTTCAAGAACATATTTACGTATTGAGTAAACAATCCCCCCTTACACGACTCGACGTCGTATTTGGACGACTCGGCAAAATGGTAGACCTCGTAGATGTTCAAAATGTTGTACCCTTTAGACATTGCCATTTGAATTTCAGGAGTACACCACGTGCCCGTGATTGCCCTTTCCTCTAAAGAACACGTACATTCGTTCTGGTTTTCATTGTCTGCACACGTTCTACACAGTGGAAACTTTAATTTTCCATTGGAACTGTAAGGAAGTACGGGATGGTAGAGTTTTCTTGGAGGCAGAATTTTAACTTTGGCAAGTCCAAAATACTGAGACATGTCCTTGAAATTGTCTGTGATGCTAGTAGGATGTCCTACGGGGTATCAACAATATTTGTTTGTCCACGGATAAAGACTTGTAAAGTCGTAATATTGTATGGTTTCGTCTTTCGCCACCTTGTAGTGTAATTTTATTGCATTGGTTCGACCACCGAAAAAACTCTCACGCGGGTCGAGTCTGTCCTGTATATCTAATGTCGACACAAATCGTTTTAATGCTGCATTTTTTTTTTGAGTTGATATTTAAATTGGTGTTCCCATATAAAGACCACATTGTATCCTAGGTCTTTCAGTTCTCGTTCTCTCTTTTTGGTCATTTCATATAATTCATGGATCGTCTGATTGGTGGAAGGATGTTTGAGGTGTGTCGGTCTTCCCGGTAACAAGAGGAACAACCATGGAACACACAACCTAAAAATCACAAAAATTGTGAAAACATGTATTGATTAACATTAGGTACGCCGCCGCCGCCGCGCCCCCCCCCCCCTTCAATTGAGGGGGAGAGGGGTAAATGTTAAAGATATAAATGTATATAGTCTTACCATAAAATTCGTAATTGGTTCCTCTTCTGGTTGAGTTTGGGACAAATCCGTCACATCTGTAATTGGTTCCTGGAATCTGATATTCACCTCCGTTAAGAGCGTGTGAAATGTTCATGGGTTTTCCTCGCTGACGGCTTTTTTCCATTAACCATTCTAACCATTGAATTGATATCTTGCTGAAATTGTCCCGTTTACAATAACCATGAGAAGGTACAACGGCTATGGGACTTTTGAAATGTCGTTTGCCTTTTTGCGCGTTCGCCATTTTGAAGGTCAACTAAAGGGACCCATGATTCCTCGAGTTTAACCACTTGCAGTCCTCTTAAATGTTCGATGTCGTACCATTCTGTTTTCCCGTCTTTGGTTTTTTGCATTTTCTCCTTTCCCTTCAAAAATAAAGATTTAAATACCCCCATGCATACACTTGCGATGGTGACGTAATCGAAAGGGTCAACTCCATAAGTGGTTTGTTTTTTCAAGGTTCCGTCAGCTTGTGCAACGTGTTCTTCGATGGTCGTCACGTTGATCATTAATTTTCTAAATTCGAGACAGCCCCGTCGCAATATATCGACGTCAGAGCGACAGTATTGCAGCATTTCTTCTCGAAAACGAAACGTCTCGTCTTTTTTCGTTGCATGCCAGTCTTCTAATTTCTTTCGCTCTTCTGTCGACAGGAAATGGTATCCGTAGTACTGTAATTCTTGATACGGGCCCACGTAATATTGATGAGGTTTGGTATTTAACTGATGTGGAAAGTATCCTTTGCAGAGTTCTTGCAGACCAAAAGCATCAGGTATTTTAGCTAGGTTCATGGGAAGAAAACTGACAGAATCCACAAAAGTTAAATTCAGTTTTTGGGCTATGTGCATGTACATGATTTTGGAACCATTGTATATGATTTTGCTAGGTCGAATGGAGTGACGATCGATGAGAACTTCTAAAACGGGGTACATGTCAAAACTTTTGGCATTATGCGCAACCAAAATCGAGTCTTTGCAGTGCTTACTAGTGACGTAAGCGCAAAATTGTTCGGCGGCGTTGTCCCCGGAAAACACTAGTTCTCTTTTCCCACAAGTGTCAGAACATGGAGGAAACACGTATTCTCCTATATGTGTTCGTAAACATTTACCGCAACGTGATCCGCAATGAGTGCAGGTGGCGCCCTCCACCAGTTCTTCTTTTTCGCATTTGTGACAAGCGGTCTGTAGTACGGCAAAGTTGACTTTGTGTTGTAGTAGACCGCAGGACGGATCCCGACAGTTCTGACACAATCTACAGTTCACACATTGATGTTTCTCTTTAACACATTCTCGGCATCTAATGCGAGACGGACTGTACCCTGCCTCACAATGAAAGATGTCATCTTGACGCGTCTCGAAATCGTAGAAAATAAATTTCTTGTTTCGCTTTTCGATCTCAGATCCAAACGGTTTTTGATAACAATTGTGTTCCCCATTTTGATATTCTCTGCAGTTAGGGCACTGCCATTCTTCACAAACGTGTAGATCGGGAGAGCGTTTGGCACGTTCCAGAGTAACTCTACATTTCTTACATTGGTAAAACAGCTGGCAGGCAGGGGAATAACTCTCTGTTTTGACTTTGCGTTTTTCTTTATGTTTTTTGAAACAGAGAAGTGATCGACAAACCCGACCACAAGACCGACAACCCATTTTGACGTTGGTTTCTGGACAATTGTCACGTAAACATACCTCACACGAGGTGGCACAAGAGTGTTCCGATTTGTCTTTATATGGTTTCAAACAAGTATGACAAAAGAAGGATGCCTTAAAGAATCCTTGTATGCTGGCAATTCCGTGCCAGTGTTTTTCGTTTTCCGAATCGACATGATACAAATAGAGACGAGGTTTTTCCTGGTCCCTCGTCACCCTCACAAATTTATTTCCTACTCTAGAAGACACGACGTTGATGGAGACGTCGAGTAGTTTTTCGAAAGGTTCGATATCATTCAGACCCAAATATCTGTCGGTTGGTACTCCGGCTCTTTCACACAGCCACACCGCCAACTCGGTTTGCTTTTTTTTCTCGATGTTTTCAGGACATTGTCATGATAAGTTTTGGATACAGTATGGTGTTTGAGAACAAAATCTAACATCTGCTCGGAATTATCCCTCATCATCTGTGACCAGGCATTAGCGTCTACTATTTGGCACGTTTTAAAAAAACACAGACCAATCGAAATGGCCAGACATAAGTTGTTATCATTTTGAACGAGGAAAAGTGATTTTTTTTCTTTTTACGCTATTTTTGGGTCCAAACAGAGACGTGATGGGTAATTTTCTAGAGTTACCTCCCCCTTTAGGCAAATCAATAGACCCTATGGTGACCAGTAGATTTTCGTCGACCGGTAAACTTTCGTTTGAATTAAGTACTTTGGTGATTTCAGACATCACAACATCTGCATTAAGCGTTTCCCAAGCCTGTAGAGGGACGACTATTGCATTGTTGAGACTTGGATGACTGATGACAACCCGCCCAAGATCTGCATCGTGCCCCCTGGCCTGTGACAACAGGTCCTCAAACATGTCATGCAAATTGTTTTGTATATCCATAAGTTTATTACCCCGCCACTGTTCGTTAAACTTGACCTTGAATGTTGTGTCGCGGACCCAATTTTTCTTAAAGGTTCTTGTACCCCTCTTCCAAATAAAGTAAGGTTTTGTTAATGTGTCCTTAGAGTCGGAACTACCCCCAGCCCCGAGTTGCCCACTCGTTGAAGGTTGATCGCTATCATCGAGGGTAGGTTTTTTAGCAGGTGATTCCATCTCGGAAAGAACCTCTTGCCATACATCATCAATATGCTTTTCCCATTGGAGTTCCCGTAAACGGTCCTCAATCTCCTTGTCACCGGTAAGACCATTGACTGCAGCGAACAACTGTATTGTTTCTGGGTCATGCAACGAATTAAGGATTTCTTTAAGAAGACTTTGGTCTGCCATGACTTGAAATGAAAACAATTCATATTCTTTAATACACCAAATTTGATTGATACACCTAATGTTATGACACTTTTTCAATTGCTGAAAAGATTAATAGCTACTTATGTTTTTCTGATTTAAAAATTGTATCCATAGATTAAGAAAATCTATTTTCCGCACCTCTAACACACCAAAATGAAGACAAGACAAGACACCTTGATATTGAAAAGTATATTTAGTTCTTAAAAAAATATACAATATAAAACATGTAAACAGGTAAAAAGATGTTATGTTTTACAAAAAAATACAAGCATATACAAAAATGGAAATAAAAAAAAATCATCTTCACTCCCTTCATCATCATCATTGATGATCTCAATGTTAGCACCATTATATTAAAAAAAAAAGAGAAGCACCATGAGTACATGAAAATCTGTAAGACAATAATAAAAATATGTAAACGAGCAAGATTAGTTTTTTATATAATTTTGTATACATAGTTTTATGTATAACACATTATGACATTTATAGATAACAAAACTAAAAACAAAAGCTTCTTAAATAAACAGTTCTACAGATTCTTGTGGAAAAAAAATAAAAATACAACAAAAAATGTTACTGACCGAAATTTGTCTCAAAATAATCCTGGTTGGCACAATCACATAATTTTATTTAATGATAACTCCATATACTTGCATGTAAATATTACAATATCACAATGAATACACTACCAAAGAAACTAATATTTATTTTGCTAACAAGATAGTCAAAGGGAAGTAACCTCTAAATGCAAAACAGAAAACATGAAAATGTAGCAGCATAAAAAAAATTCTAAAAACAAAGACAGTTTACCATAAATGAAGAATGTTCAACAGAACAACTTGTAACTATTGACAAAAAATATTGTTTAAATTTTAGACCAAGAATATTGCTTTATATTGTATAGTTACTTTCCTTTGCATATCTAATTCATCTAATCTAACAACACTTGATCAAAATTAAAACTAAACTACACTGGTTTTAGACCAGTTTAGTCTTCGGGCACAGGACAGTCTGGTTCTGTGCCCTACTGGCTCTTCCTCTTCCTCCTCCTCCCGGTTAATCTCTGGCGTAATGGCGACACTAGTACTAGACGGTGAACCACTGATGGTGGAAGATGGTGGTGTGTGCATCACCACCAGTGGTATCACGCTCAGCTGTCCTGGGGAGAAGACCGGGTTCAAAGTGGGCTGCTGTGTTGGCTGGTTATTTGTTGATTGCTCTTCCCCGCAGCATTTTTTGAGAAACCATTTCTTGAGTAATACCAAGAATGCGGCAACCGATGCCATAATCGCCCACATTAAAAATCCAACAATTTTTTTTAGAAAAAATTAGTCATTTGACAACGGTGAAAAACATAAATTTATAACGTACATTAACAGATCATTTCTTAAAAAATTTAAACAGTTAATTGTACTGATAATTAGTTACTCTATGAAATTAAACTTCTGAAAAATGCATGATAGTTAGACAACATGAAATTCAAATGAATGTGAAGTAGTTACCTAAGGCCATGTCCGTAAGAGATTCAGTTTCCTCCGCTGAATTCATTGCCTTCAGAAACTTCTCTTTTAGATCCTTTATAGTCGTTCCTATAATAAATAATCCATAACCCTTTTTTAAAAAAGGTTCAATCAATTTTAAGATTATTTTCTTCGTGTCCACCCATTTTTACATTTAACTCTCATTTAAAAAAAAAAAAACTTACCATGATTTTTAGACAGGGTAGTCCTTGTAAGAGTGGTGGTCGTCGTCTCTATTTGTTTGGTTCTTTCAGTTGTCTCTATAAAATAATTTATATTTTCTGTAAGAGTTGTAACTCTTTATCCTACTACCAATTCGTTAAAAACGGAAAGATCGCTTTATTTTACTACACATTCCATAGTAAATTTTATTGACTCCCTTAGCCAATCATTTTGACGTTATAAGCCACGTGATTTAATCAAATGAAGAATTTCCCACAATGATGTTCCAGTAAATAATATATATATGCGTTCCCCATTAAATCCGGTATATAATGTAATAATACGTTTTTTCCTAACGAAACTTTTTGATAACACGGATGATTTTCTTTATTTAAGTTTCTAACATTTTATAGATTTAATATTTTTTTTTATAAAATTACACAATGCATATACATAAATGCATATTTATAAAGTACACTTACCAGTACAAATCTGCTGAAACCTGTCACGTATGATCACTCCGTGATTGTTTTTCCATTCGATCTTTTAAATTGTTACTCCGCAATCAAACACCGTAATTTCCCGCAAGACGGGTTGTCCATGTAAGGTAACACATGTTGCAAATTTAGGTTTGGTACATTTGTACACCCCATGTCGAAAGGACAGGGGGACAATTGGCACACTCGGTAATTGATACCAGAAAGATAATGACAAGCGATGCTGCTTTGACCATTTCCATTTTCAGACTGGGACGGATGGCGCGAATTCTACGCGGATTTTTGATCATGTGATCTGCACGGACTTTTGATCGCGTCATCTCTTTTGGTTAGATCGGTAACCCATATTTGGGTACCGGATATTTAAAGATACATTATCATCAACCCAAGACTTAAATGCTAAGTTTATATACGACACATTTCCTTTTATTTTCAGTAATCAAATCTAACTCATTCTTTTTATTGTAATGTTCTCTTTTCTAGAAATATTGTTTAACTATTTTTACTTTAAAGTTTTAACGTAAAAACAATTAAAAATAAACTGCAATGATGTATTAGTACAAAGTGTTATCCTTTAAAATTTTTAAAAAAAGCTTGAATTTAGATTCATATATAGATTATTATTCTCATTATCATATCACAACGACATACAACTTTTTTTTTACATTCTTATTTGTGAAATGCGTAAAAACGATTAAAATATATCATATCATTTCCTCTTTTTTTTAAAATAACGTTTTAGTGCTCTTTCATTCTTTTTGAACTAATTGTTTTAACAAGTGCAATGCGGCAACAATGTAGAAGAAGTACGGTATTACACTGCTCGGATAAGATAAACATATTTATAGCATCCTTTACTGATATACCGTCGACTGATTTACTTTGTCAGAATTGTGGTGGGAGCAAAACAGCAAATCAATTAAATCAAGATAATAGAACCAGCTTAAAAAGTTAATTTCGGATGAGTCAGTTACCCATGTTTTACATTTTTGTTTAAATTTCACACTGAATACATATCCTTGTCCACACTTATAAAAAGTTGACACATAAGTATACCAAGCCTTCATTATGTCTTGTGTTAATATCTGTTTACAATCATAAAACCATTTGATGTTTTAAACTTTAATGTAGTACACCTTTCTAGCGTTTTTCAAAAAATTAATAATTCAACTATTAATAGTTATGTGTTTCATTTAAAACGTTTGAAGTTGGTATAAATAGTGTTGAACTCTTTATTATCTCTCTCGCTAGGGAAAAAGTGGGGAGGGATAACAAAGTAGACGACACGGCTCGGTTAATACAAACAAATTTATGGCGTCCTTTATTGCTATACTGTAGACTGATTTATGCAGAAAAATCAAATTAATTTACAATAATCTTTAGTAACCTTTGTTCAATGTTTAAATGTAAATATCAGAAGTCACTATTGTTTATATCAATGTCAGGCTTGTGCTAGGGGCGTCCAAGAGAGAAGGGACATTCTAAAGCTGAAACAACAATTAAACCGACATAATAAGGTCAGCCCAAATCCTTCTTTAACACGTACAGGGCAAATTGAGGTTAACGTTATCTCAACATTACAAGTTTAGAAAAAGAGGCTAGTATATTATATCAGAGGCTGTAAAATTAGACCACGTTGTAAAATAAATGTGTCGTTTCACGGTAGATCGGTCTCTAAAACCCCCTTTTGATCAGAATAAAGACGTTATCAGAACCCGCATACCAGGTTGCAATAATTGGCTCGAAAAACATTTTTGATGGTACAGAGTGTATATGGTTGATTCGTATAAATAACAATTTTTATCGAATTATGCATAAATCATTGTACACTACAAATGCAATCATGAGAAATATTATAAGACCGTAGTAAGTATTGCAATATTTATGTACATATTTTAAAATAAAATAAACACTATTTCATTTCCAACCGCAAATGAGCATATGATGTGGCCTTACACAACATACTTTGTACTTGTATATACACGTTATGAATACTGGTTTAAAGTACTTGTCCTCATTCCCTTATTTAAATGAAAAAATAATTGTTAGGTGATTTTTTTAAACGGTTAAAAGGTAGATTTAGATCAATCCACAGTATCTTATCTCATCCCTTTATTTGATCAAACTACTAATTGCAATTTCATTTAAAGTTGGAATATTACTGAAAAAATTAGTAAAGGACGCATTGTCCGTTAATAAGAGTACTAATATTAGGTCAGGTCGGGATACGTTACACCATCTTCACGCATGTGTGAGATGAAACATTTTAGATAGATATAGAGATTGAATAAATCTACATCTACTCAGTATAACGAGGTCAGGTCGTGTTAATCTACTTTTGCGCATCTTACCACGCATGTATGTCATGATATAGAGCGGTGTTTTTAAATTGACACTGTTCCCACCCTCAGTACCTGGCTCTTGGGCTTTCCCACCCTAATTGTTTTAAAACGCGGTTAATTATCTAATTCAAATTTTCTAAAGTGCCTAATGCCACGTTCACAGTTTTGGTAGAGTATAAATAAGGGGTTGTTAAAAACTGAATTATCATCATTGACAAACTATCGGACAATATGGCAGAAGCATTCCTTGAATTTCTGTAAGTAAAAATGTTCCTTTTTTTTTTAAAAAATAATTCCTTATTTTTTTTTTCTAAACTTGTTTCATTTTTTACTATACATTAATTGTAAAGCTTAAGAGTTTAAGAATAAAAATTTCTTTTCACAATTTTAAAACCCCTAAATGGGTTGTGATTAGTGAACGAAACATAACAAAGTAAACGGTATTTCACAAGTTATAAACTGAGTAGGCATAGATTCGTTCATTTCATTATTACAAATTTAAAGGCTATTTTATGCATTATTATTATTTAAACGCCTAACATTTTGTACGAAAGTAATATAAAACATGGAAAGGGTGTAATTCCTTTGTTTATTTTCTCTATTACTGTATTTTTTTTTACAGTGACGCCACAAGCTCGGCAAATTCCTTCGATGAATTTGAACAAATGTGGGTGAAAATGGGTGAAGAGTTAGAGTTAGAAGGCCCGCCAAAGGGGTGAGTTAAACTGCTTTTGTCAGAGTTATCTTTCTTCGGCCTGGTTTAATATGTCGTTTTCTAACGCCTAATTTGTTTCTCTTTATCCATTTATAAATATATGGTTTTAATTGAAATCAGAAAGTGTGTTATACATTTCTTGAAAGGCCTTCCACTCCTACCCCGAAAGTAAAAATACCTTCTTTTAGAACAAGTGAATGCAAACCGAAACAATTCTAAACATTTATTTTAGAATTGAAATGATTTTAGAACCATTTTAAATTTTCCAATCAATTCCTTTTAATGATAATAAAATAAAATTAAAAATATGAAAGAAAAAACCGCAAGTGTGTATGTATCTTATTTTCACATTTTTTCTCACTCTTTTATTGAAGTTGTATTCCACCCCCTCCCTCTCCAGACTGCGAATCCACATTGAGTACAATTGGCACGAAAAATGAGTCATTAAAAAGGTAAAAATTGTATTCTAATGTACCAAAATGTGTTATATGTGTATTTAATAACTTTTTTGAAAAAAAATCTTCATTACATTTTCATATTGTTTAATTTCTAAACTATTAGCTAATTGATTTTTATGAAATAAAATTTGCAAATTTGAACTTTAAAAAACATCATGTTTAAATAAGTTAGATAATTTCGTTTAGCCATGTTAAAAAAGTTAGTGTCTTTCACGCTCTCTCTTTAGACCTCTAAGTCCTACACCAGAGAGTCACGGTAACTGCGACACCTTTTCACCAGTTGTCAGCTACTCGCCGGCCCTGGATTCCAATTGTAGTAGTGCCTTTGCGCCTGTTACATGCAACGGGGATGATAATGGTCGATTAAGTCAGACGGAAGATTCCATCCTGACCACTTTGAGGTGAGGAATGTTTTAATCACATTAATTTCATACATGTATCATCTTTTGATTATCGTCAATGTCAATTCATTTACAAAAGGGTTCTTTGAAAATGTCATTAAATTACTTTTGCTAATCTCTATGTTATAAAAGACATGGGTTCTAAAAACTCGCAAACTGATATAATCATTAAATGTGGGATGTACTTAGAATTAAAACGTTGTGGGTGACACTCAGTAAGGTTGATTTTATATTTTATCAACAGGCGAACAAATCCGGACAAAGTACGTAGATTAGAGAAGAAGATGAGACAACCTTGTAAACCCGAGCTCTTCAAGGAACATTTTGATGTTTTAAAAACCCTCCTAGTCAGAGTAGCAAATGATTGTGAGCAAATTCGGATAATACTGAATTATGTGGAGGACAAGCTGGTTAAAGAAGACAAGTGCGTTAAAAGGGTTCAGTTTACAACTCTATAGTTCTGTAAAGAAAGTACCAGTTTGTGTTCAAGCTTTCATTGTGATAAGTGCATTTTTGTCTTTATATTATTATATAAAGAAGAGAATATTTAAATTGTATATTTATGTATATTGAAATGCCCCCAGGGCCCTTGATTGAGAAATAAAAAAGCTTGTACTATCTCTGTTGTCTTTAAGTTTCCTGATCACAAAAAGACCTAGAGAATCTCAAAACTTATAAAATTAAAAAGCATAACGCTAGTTTACGTACTGTAAAGGGTTGAGCAATGGTTCTACCTCTGGTGCAAAAATAAAGTGAAGTAAAGAAATGCTTCAAATTTTGCACCTTTTATACTCAAATTTACCTTTATATATTAAAGGACTGGCCCTACGAAAAACTGCGTTCTAAAGCCATGCCTGGATACAATATGTTAGTAATTCTAAATTTAGCAATACTTTACACTGTTGCTGTGGTTACAGATGACTTAGGTGACCCTAATAGTAGATATTTATGGTATCATCCTTCAACGGTTGCTATGCGAACTAAGGTGACCCTGATAGCATATATTTATATTATCATTCTTCAGCTGTTGCTATGTGAACTAAGGTGACTTTATTGACCCCTTGACTGTAGAGTTCACCTTGACTGTGAACCACCCCCTGAACCCATGACGTCATCCTGACTGCAGAGTGCCCTTGACTGTGAACTACCCCCTGACTGTAGACTCCCCCTTTGACCTCGTGACCTGGGGAAAACCCACTCGTGACCTGGGGAAAACCCATGACGTCATCTGACTGCAGAGTGACTGCACTCTGTCCTACTTACTACTAATCTAGACCAACTCTTGTTTGATTTTGCAGGATGAATGGCTCTGATCGTTATGATTAAGATTAGATAGATAGCTGTACTCTGGTCTCAAACCATTGATGAACTTATAAAATGGAAGAAGAAAGATTTACAGTTTGGATAAAAAGAGAAATATGAAGATTTCAGGATGTACAGTGGTAACAACGTTATTGTTGACAATCCAATCGTGTTAAATAGTTCGTGTAACTTGGGTGATCGTTCGTGTCACGTGCGTGATCGTGCGGGTTTTTCGTTTTGAAACTTTTTTACGGATGACATGATTTATTCTTAAAACAACGACAAGTAGTTTTTGTAGAACAATGTGAATTTAAAACTTTTTCATAGAAGAACATTGACAGTTTATTCATTATTATTTAACATTCATTCTCTCTTTCTTTGCAAGTATTTCCCTTTGTTCGGTCGAGTTAAATTTGCATAATGTAAGAGTATGAAAATTGTTGATTTGAATTAATAAATAAAGTTATTGTAATATAAATAAATAAAGTCATTGTAATTAATACATCTAAACAGTACACGTATAAAAAGTAAGATCCACCCTCTCTTTTAATACATACACATGTACATATACCCTTAGGGCAGTACTTGATCATGAGTTGGTCAGTGGATATTTGTGATCTTGGTTTTTATTGGTTGTTTGTGTCAGGTTGAATTTGGTTGGTTTGTATATTTTGCTTTATGTGTTTTACCGCCAAGTTTGACAATCTTTGTTTGGATATTGACCAAAGCAGACTATATATTTATATAGAGAAGTAATTTAATTTTGGACCAGACCTTGTTCTTTTTCTGGTAAGTTATACTAAGTATACTAATATCCTATAACACTTACTATTAATAAATTAATTATCCTATAAATTGCAGAAAACATTAATTCAGTCCATGATCACAAACTAATGAGTATGAATGAATTAGAATGAAAAGATATTTTTTTATATGGAATACAGTGTTGATTATAAAGATCAATATTTGGTTTATCTATTATAGTATTAATTGATTCTCAAATCAATTGTATATAAGAATTTTATGATGATCAGATATTTGATTAAATTGGTCATTTATAAGATCAATTAGATTATACTTCAGTAATAAATATTTTTAGAATTATTCTGTTCATATTACAGAATCAGTCAATGTCAATATAATTTCACCACGCAATCGGTGTACGTATTATGAGCCTGTTCCCATAGAATGGTGAGAAAGTGTTTTCGAATATTTTTTATCTGATTAATATATTTTATGACTTATTTTGGAGAAATGTATTTCATGTACATTATAAGAGTTACCTCCCGCTAAATGTTTAAAGTACAATTATAGTAAGATAATGTAAAAATATTATCTTGATGGAAATACATATATATTGTACTAATGTTATATTTTGATATAAATTATATTATTGTTTTATGATATTTCAGGGCTTAAATATACATTGCAAATTTTAAAGTCACTGTGTCCGGATACGAATAAACGAACCATACAGATATCTTTGTTGTCAGTTATTATAAACAAAGACTGTAACAATAATTTTATAATCAGTCTGTATCAAGCATCCATTGTGTCTTGACAAATAATTTTAATTATATTAGCAAGAGTGACACGTTGAACATGTTGAATGAAAGCGATCAAGCTTACCGATTCCCCGTTTTAAACCAAACGATTATTCCCAACGTTTTTCTTTCAAATGAGAATACGATATGCATTCCTATCTGGTAAATTGTATAAACATTTGTTTGAAAAAAATAAATATTTAGACGCTTTAAAATTTAAAATATAAAGAAATAAACCAATTATGTACGGTAAGTTGTGAAAATATTGGATGTGAAAAATCGAAATTCTATGGAACAAGGTAACAAATTTACCTGTATCCCGCATAATTAAATCGTACGTAAGGAAATTGGATTACTTAAACAGTTTAACTTGTATGTAAATAAGTTCGTGTAGTTTATGCATTATCTTCATTTCTTTTACATTTAATTTTCTTTAACTTATGATAGAAGTTAATATTCGTTATGGAGACAAAAAACATAAATTGTGTGTGAATCTAATATATTTGTTTATGATTGTGTAAAACTTTTTACTCGTAAAATTTAAAACGATGCATGACTAAAGTACATGTCGCTTTTCAATAAAGCACACAAATAAAGCAAAACAAATAAAAGCAATACGTTTCCTTAATTCAAATCTTAAAATTTAATTTTGATTTTGCGTGTTTAATGGTGTAGAATCGTTCGGTTGCGTGTTTTATCGTTTCTGTTTGTGTATCGTGAAAATTCAGTTAGTTAGTGATCGTTAGTGTATCAGAATCGTGCGCGTCGTTTGTCAACAATAACGTTGCTAACACTGTAAGTCTTTACTTGTACAGAGAATATTGAGAAGTATTAAATTTGTAACCAGTGAGGAGTCTTTGGAATCTGAAGATTCGGGTGATTTCATACACTGTGCCAGAATTAACAGTATTTTAAGCTGGGAATACGTAACTTTTGAAAATTATGTTAATAAACGTTATGAAGGTGTTCTAAATTATTTCATCCTCAAAAAATTGTCACACACAACTTAAGGGAGGGTGTACGTATGAGAATAATAATAAAAACGTTGGCAACAGTTTTGGTCAGTTTCGGGCAGATTAAACCTAGTTCAAGAAATGTTTACATCGTTATCCTCAAATGTACAAGATGCCAGCACATACCCCTTAAAAAGGCAAAAACGTTTTGCAAAAAAAAAAAAAAAAAAAAAAAATTATTGGTCAGCAGTACCAATATTTCTTTATTGGTCAGCAGTACCAATAATCAGTTCTCCGCCATAAAAGCTCAATGCAAACCCAGCATGAAGAATGTGCAGTGAACAAAGATGCATATTATTCTATCAAGCTGGTTATATTTAAAGAAACAGCTTTTGTACACGCGGCAGTGTGAACTTGCAAAGCTTGATTATCTAGGATGTGGAGTCATGTTGATAGCCATCTTTTTACCCATGTGAAAAAAAAGAATCTTAAGATTTTGATTCAGATACAATTGGATTATGATTTTACTTTTCATCTATCACCCTTTCTCCCCACGAGATCTCCCATGTTAAAATGAAAGCGGTGGAGAGGTTGTTTTATACTAAACGGTGGATGATTAATGAAAGTAGTAGTATATGGAACCCATAAACACCTCACCTCATGGTTAGGGTGGTTGGTGGTTACTTCCGGTGGTTACTTTTACTTCCGGTGGTTAGGTGGTTACGTTATTTTTGGTGGTTAATGTGGACTTATTTTTGGTGGTTAAGGTGGTAAATTTAGTTTTGACATTTTTATAACTAACTATAGGAGTAGATTACAGAAAATGTATGGAACGTATTTTACATCACCTGCATCGTTTCGGGCTAATAAATCAAAGGCCTAAATGGCCCGAGAGTCGACTCGCGTTACATTGGTTGAAAATATTATTGGTAATGTTTGTCAATATTTAAAGGTCTGTAAGAGATGATACAGTACCTTCTTTGTTTTTCTTGACGTTATTGAATCTCATTTCAGAGACTGTTTTTGAAATAACATTTCCCCCCAAAATTAGTTTAAATTATGGGTACCACATTACGAAAATATTGAAATGAATTGTACACCATGAACTGAAAGTGGGCTGAATGGTTGTGGCCATTTTACGACTGTCTTGATTTCCTTTTAAAAAGGGCTCTATATAAATATATAGGAAAAAGCACATAAATAATAGTTTACAGCTTAACATACATATCTAATTCAATTTAAGGTATAACCGTTGGTTAATTTTGTTGACAATCCAGCCTCTTTAAAGGAAAGCATTGGGATAAAAAAATGTTCTGTATTAACATTATTTCCCCAGTGAAATGGATTGTTCGATTGAAAACTAGTATAACATATCATATCCTTGACAAGTGCTTCAATCCAATAACCATTGATAAAAAGATATTTAAATATAAAATTAAATGAATATAAAAACCAAAAAGTTGTTATTTTTTTTATTATTATAACCGAATAACTCTTCCTAAAATAGTTACAGCTACAACATGGAGATAAATTATAAAACTACTTGTAGAGAATGAAAATGGCATATAAAATTATACAAATGTTCAGTTTGAAATTTTTTCATAATAAAAAATTACAAGTTAATTAATGATTAAAAAAAAACAACAATGTCATATATACTGCACAATAATTCAAGAAATTGACTTTGAATTAACTAATTAACAGATACAATAATATATGTAAATTTTAGTGCCATGTTTAAGAAGATACATGTAAAAATGAAATGAGACAAACACTCTAATGTTCATATGTTCGTTTGGTCTGTTTGTATTCGAAGAAAATAATACTCGCCGAAATTGAATATTTAGTGTTAATGAGCAAAGTATATCTATAATTCGTGATTCTACTCAAATTAAAAACATAACAAAAATTGTAAAGATTGCAATTCAATGATGATAGACAATAAAATGAAAGAATGGAAATGTGAACTAAAATGTATAAAAAAAAAACCATGAAATAATGGAAATGTGAACTAAAATGTATAAAAAAAAATGTTAAAAAAAACACCAAAATGTTAAAAAAAAGTTAACTCTCCAATATTCCTGTGGAATATGATACTGGGTACATATACACATAAAAGCAATCCATGAAAAACAAGATATCTGTGAGCCAATGCTCACTAGTGATACCCCCGCTCTGATGTGAATATGCAAAATAAGCAAAGTCGACATTTAACAGAAAGCTGGCATCCGATTGGTACAGAAATATATCCCACAATATGGCATGCCTAAACAAATAGTGTGTTAAAATTTCAAACATCTGCAATAAATAGCTGCTGAAAAATCTTTGAGGAAAATTTGTTTGAAAATTTTGGCTAAAATAAACAAAGTACTCATTTAACAGAAAGATGACGTCCGATTGGTACAAAAATATATCCCACGATATGGCATGCCTTAAAAAATACTGTGTTAAAATTCAAAGCATCTCCGATAAATAGCTGCTGAGAAATCTTTGACGAAAATTTGTTTGAAAAGTTTGGCAAAAAATAAAAAAAGTCATTATTTAACAGGAAGTTGACGTCTGATTGATACAAAAATATATCCCACAATATGGCATGCCTAAACAAATAGTGTGTTAAAATTTCAAGCATCTGAGAGAAACAGCTGCTGAGAAATCCTTGACGAAAATTTGTTTGAAAATTTTGGTTAAAAAATAAGCAAAGTCGTCATTTAACAATGAGTTGACGTCCGATTGGTACAAAAATATATCCCACGATATGGCATGCCTTAACAAACACTGTGTTAAAATTTCAAGCATCTGCGATAAATAGTTGCTGAGAAATCTTTCACGAAAATTTGTTTGAAAATTTGGTTAAAAAATAAGCAAAGTTGTCATTTAACAGGAAGTTGACGTCCGATTGATACAAAAATATATCCCACGATATGGCATGCCTAAACAAATAATTTGTTAAAATTTCAAGCATCTGCGATAAATAGTTGCTGAGAATTCTTTGACGAAAATTTGTTTGAAAATTTTGGCAAAAAATAAACAAAGTCGTCATTTAACAGGAAGTTGACATCTGATTGGTACAAAAATATATCCCACGATATGGCATGCCTATACAAATACTGTGTAAAAATTTCAAGCATCTGCGATAAACAGTTGCTGAGAAATCTTTGACGAAAATTTGTTTGAAAAGTTTGGTTAAAAAATAAGCAAAGTCGTCATTTAACAGGAAGTTGACGTCCGATTGGTACAAAATTATATCCCACGATATGGCATGCCTTAACAAAGACTGTGTTAAAATTTCAAGCATCTGCGATAAATAGTTGCTGAGATAAATGCGACAGAAATTTTTGTTACGGACGGACAGACAGACAGACAGACGGACGGACGGACGGACGGACGGACAGACAGACACACAAGGGTAAAACAGTATACCCCCTCTCCTTCGGAGCGGGGGTATAAAAATAGTTTAACTTCTTTATTAATAATTATATTATTTATTTCCTTATAATGATAGACCTTTTGGTTTACATGAAACAGTTTTAAAATAGCCCCAAAACCATCACCCATTTTACTGATTATCAATTTCCCCTAAACACATGCTCCATCTGAACCATGGCTCAGATAATGGCTCCCTTGGGACAAATGAATTCAGCCACACTTGTCTTTGATGTTCTCATTAGCTCCTAAGAATGTATCATTGACAAACAAAAACTTTGCATTGTCAGTTGATAGAATACTTATAAAAAATAATTTTTTTTTTATTAATTAAGACATAAAGACAAAAAACTCCATCTGGATGTACTTATATAAATATAACTTAGAGTGTTTTCTATTAATTAATTAATAAAATCTGTAAGGATTACCTCCCTTACTTTTCAACATTTGTGTACAATATATAGAATAAGGAAAATGAAAACTGTCATAAAATCATTAAATCTTGTCTGATCTTAAAAAAAATTGCAGGTGCACATCTTCAGATGGTGGTCAACATATGTACAAATTTTCAAACTGTTCCATGCAGTAATAAAAAATTCTATAGGGGGGACAAAGTTGCGTCTACAGACAGACGGACCGACAGACAGACGGACAGGGTGAAACCAATATACCCCCCTAAACTTCGTTTGCGGGGGTATAAATATTCCTATTAAATTTGTAGACTAGAACTCATGTTTTGTTAATACTGAATAGGCCTAACATGATCCAATCACAAACCAGCTTAGGAATATCAAGTAAATATTTTCCTTTGCCCTTCTTAAGAATGACAATATCAGATGAGAAACAATATGGCAGATAATGACAATGAAATAATGCACATTTAAGTGTTGAAACAAATGAACGGCAGAGGTATGTTCAGTTAACATGAAGGTAAACTTTATAACAATGCAAATAGAACTAATGCACACTTAATTGTTCTCACAAGACAATTAATGTGGAGCAAACATTAAGCAACAAAATATTACCATTGCATTAGCAATGCAAATCAAATACATGTATTCTGAAAATTAGATGTTTACTAATACATCTATGATTTTATTTATTAGAATGAAACTTTCCATGTGGAAAGAAAACAAGGCAAAATATGAACCATAACAAAATAACAGGTACTAAAAACTACAGGTACTAAATATAAAATAATAAAAATCACACTAAGTAAAAACACTATCAAGAAAATATTCAAAAAAGGAAAAATTACAGTCTATACATGTACTGTTACATACATGTAGTTTGTTCTTTATGACAAAAAAAACCCCCACAAAAACAAAAAAAAAATGTGAGAGAATACACATAAAAATGTTCTTTAATATATTTACAAATGTACAGTCTTTAACAAGATAATACTGACTAGATACTTAAAAAGTGCATGGGCTTGTGTGTTAATACTGACTAGCTACATAAAAAGTCTGATCTTTATATGGATGCAGATCTAAGTCAATTAGTTCTGAAAGATACATAGTGATTGACCTGACAGGTTCTAAACAAAAGACATCAAAATTTCATTTGTATTAATTAAAACATTATAAAAATGTACAAAAACCGTGTCACATAACTTCAAGTAGAATAAGAGAAAGTAAACATGCCTCGCATCTTTGTTTAAACATTTTCAAAAATTAAAAGAACTAAAATTCTTTTGTTTAATTTCCATTCTTAAAAAAGATCAATTGTCTTTTTTATCCCTTTTCTTTGCATAGGGACTAAGAAATTTTACAATTTTAACTAAAAACATTTTCAAATAATTTACAAGAATCCTTAACCAAGACATATCAATTGTGTAAAAATTTACTCAAAGTTTACAATTTCTCCATTCTCAATGCTGAAAGTTGCTTGAAAGGGCAATTTGGTGGCAAGAACATCATCCAAGTCTTCCGCATTGCAGTTTAAATATTCTGCCATTATACTAGACTGCACTTTGTATGAAGGGTACAGCTCCCCATCGTTAATGACCACAGACATGTCACAAGAATCTTCCATGTTGAAAGCAATGATTTCGGTTGTCACAGTAGTTGATCTTGGTGCCTCTACCTCCTGTTAAAATAAAACAAGGAAGGAAAAAGGTAATGGTTTCCATTTGAAGAGACAACTGTGCTTCAAATGCCTTCAATGCTTACCAGAATCATTATAGCTCACCTGTTTTCAGTCATTTGTTTTTGCTCTTTTAAAACTTTATCATTTATTTTCACCTAGTTTCTTGATCGACACAACTATAAAATCCATCATGCCATTATTATTCATGTTTTATTTTGGCCCATCAATAAAGTCTAATCTGGACAGTAAGTTCTTCATCAGGAAACTTAACAGATTTTTTCTTAAAAAATAATATGTGAAATTTAAAGCACATATCATGCAAATTGTGGCCACAGCTTACACATGAGAAAAGGGTGACGTAACAAAAAAAGTTAAATATACAATGTTTAATTAACTCTTCTGGCTTAGTGGTTCTTACTTGAGCTTAGTGTGTGGGTTAAACTTCAATGAGCTATTAGATGAATTATGAAACAATATTTGCATAAAAGCAACTGGAAAAATTGCTTTTCTCAAGAAATCTGTAATATTGATTTTTTTTTTTTGATGAACACATTATAATATCCCCTTACTTCAATGATGGTGCGAGTTGTCGAAGACACAGACTTCTCATTGTTGTAAGTTTGGACCACTACATCTGATATTTTCACATGTTGTCCAATCCCTATCTCAGAGGCTGCCAGGTCACGCCAAAGTGACACCTTGCACTTTCCAGTGTCATCCTTGATGGTTAGACTTTTCACTTTTGTATCCCTGCCTTTTACAGAAACAGTTCTGGTAATTTCCTCCTTTAAAGATAATTAACATTTATTAAACTTCAGGTAAAACTGAGCAAGAACTAATTACATCCTTAAACAGCAATATAAATTCCATGATTTACCAATTTATTCATTTTTTTTCGATAAATTATAAGAAATCAAAATCTTAGCAATATGCACATCTCTGATATATGTACAATTTATCTGCAAAAGAACAATTTCCTATCTTGAGAACTGTAGGAGGAGTTATCCGTACAATGAGGGTACCCTTTTGGCAGCCGCCCGCCATTTTCACCATTTTAATAACCGGATTTTTCGTTGGAAAACCCGGTTAAAAATTACTGCGTGCTTGTTTAATGTGTACAGAAAACTTACAGTTGTTTAAACTTTACATCTTGGATTCATGCACAATGAAATGCACGAATCTTTTAGGAAAATGTCTTTCAAGGAGAAAGTAATTCTCTTTTTAAAAAAAAACTACTGAGGAATGTAGCTAGGAAAGATGCAAAGAAACCAAGACAAAGCGAAAATGAGTAACAAGGGCGTGTGGTTATAAGCAAAACAGTATTTGCATATTTGTCATTTAAGGAACTGTTAAAATGATAATTTGTATATTCATACTTCAATTTGCACTCAATTCAGAAAAACCGAAATTTAAAAAAAATCCTACAGGGTTCATTTGAACCTAGCAGCCCAGGAAAAAGTATGGGAATGTTTGGAAAATGCTTTCAAAGCAAGTAAAGGAGGACGGATCAAAGGGATTAAGACAAATGACGAGTCTTCCCAGTACGACTTCCTCTACTTTTCAACGTAAAAGAACGTTGACGATAGAAAAAAAAACTATATCATCACAGGTAGTTTCACTCCAGAAAACATCAACAAAAACATAACCTAAAAAATTACAGGTAGTGTCACTCAAGTCAACATTACTAATACATTAAACTGTTCATACGCAGAGCATGCCGTTGTGTAACTGAAAGATAAAAACACCATATGCAGGTGATGAAGCTATGTTGTTACGTAAGTGAGGAAAGTTGACTATTGAAAAGCCATCGCGTTTATCATTAAGTTTTGTTGTTGGGTTACCATTGATGTCCATTTTCAGTAAAATATCCAAATATGAATCAAGTTTTATGGGATATATCAAATCGACGTAAGTATGGAACTATAAATTGTTAATTGATAGTACGTCGTCTATATGCTTGAATGTTGAGTTGAAGGCCACAGCGAGTGATTTATTTTGTGATAAATTGGCAAATTTATGTTTAAGTTTATTAGAGATCTTGTTAGTTTGAGTGAACCATTAAATGTCCGGCTGGCACTTAATTAATATGTCATCCGTCTGTGCAGCTGGTGGGTCTCTGATGTATTATCAGACCTGTGGGAAAAGGGGGATCATTGGTTTAATTGTTTATTTTCTCTTTAGCTAGGAGTGCTATGATGGGTGATTTATGGCCGAGAACCCCTAGGAGGGAAGGAGTAAAAATAATAACGAGAGAGTCGGAGAGGACAGATCATTAAGTTCATTATATGTGATGTGTTTTGCTCTTGTATTGTAAATATGTAAATAAACTGTAAATAGAACTATTGATTTAATTTCACTGACAAGTCCGTCACGTTACAATTTTTTTCACGTAAAGGTTTTTTTTAAATAAATTCTGCTTCATTAAAATACAAAAATAGGTCTGCTAACAATGGGGCATGTATTGAATATATTTACATCTTTAACTATCATCAACCTACTTCATTCTCCGATTTGCCGACATTTACTAAAGACTTTAGTACGAGTTATTTAATTTAGGTCGGTTGCTTTAAGTCAGCTCTTACCTAAAATGTTTCATTGCGTATATGATATTTTTAGATTTCATTTTCAACAACTTGATGGCCTAAATTTCAATTGATACAGCTTAAGAGAAAATTCTAAAATAAGAAACAAGATACAATATTTGAGTGTTTGATTTCGCTTGATACCGTACAATTTACCTTGACGTTACCTAAAGACTTTTTTTTTGAGGTGGCAGGGGGTAGTTTTTTTGGTCGAGGAAATGTGAGGCAGATAGTGCTCATAAATGTTATTAAATTTTTCAGTAGATTTAGAAATTTGCTAAAACCACGCACCCTATTAAAATTGTGTTGACGAGTTCGCCTCGCGTCATAATATATATACCGCCTACTGATGATAATCGCTTAATTGATACTACACTGTGTAGTACCTAAACGGCTGCTATCAGTAAAAAACAGCGTTCGGTGTTTCTATTCGAAAATTGAACGGTTGCTAGTTGAACAAAAGCATGCACGAAACGCATGGATCAAGCCACAAAATTGACGAAAAATGTACCAAACCATGTAAGTGTTTGAATAATCCGTGTGCACGGAACATGTAAGGTATTATTATAATATTCTATAAATGTAGTTTGGAAAATAGTCCTATGAATAACCAGAAATAGAGAAATTTCCTAGGTCGGTGACGAAATAAAAGGCTGTTACAACCAAGTTTTAAGCTGATATTTTCATCTACAAATCATAGTTTGTTTGTTCTATATTATGAAAAAAAAAAGCATTTATCTATTCTGATTCATTAAGTAAAACAAAATAAACAAGCAAGTATATTTTGATCGAAATAATTTGACAACAAATGATTTTTGGGAGTTGATTTTAATCAACTCTCCTATGCAGTTACTCTGGCAAACCGAAAGTGAAACAGGGTTTGGACCTAAGCACCAATCATCACCGCACTGAAGCACTGTTTTCAAGGAAACTTATTTATAAATACCTTTTAAATAGTCAGATTTTAAATGGTAGGAACAATTTAGATATTTTTTGTTGTGGTATGTATTCCTACGCTAGAGTTTACTATAGTCTCGTTCAACCAGACGATCGGTGGTTTCCGTAAATCTTCGACAAGCAGAGAATCTCTCAAGCTTGTCGGAAATTAACGGAGACAGCTGAGCATCTGGTTGAACGACACTAGAGTTCAATATTGCTTGGATCCATACAATTTTTCAGAAATATTTCGATTACTGATACGTACCTTGATGGAATTAATAGTATCTTTAATATTACACGACATGTTCATTCATATATGGGGGTTTTCTCGAAATTCTTGTCGTTTAGGTACTACACCGTGTACTATAATAAATTGACTTAACTACCGCTTATGACTCGAAGGACATTCAAAATATTGTATATAACTGGAAATGTCATAATGCAGCATTGTCCACATTTAAAGTGATGACAAGAACGAGTTAACACGTACACGAGTGACCATTAGTTGATGAGTTGTACGTCAATTGAGATAAAAAGTAAACGGTGTTTATATATATATATATATATATATATATATATATATATATATATATATATATATATATATATCTTCATGAAACATTATAGACATTCATTTGGTGTTTAACTTAGAAAATTATCCCAGTGTGATAACGAGTCATTGCTCGTTCAGTTTAACCTTAAGCTCTGTAGGCATATTTTGTTAACTCGTACCTTAATTTAAATATAATTCAATACGACACAGAGGTTGTACCTGTTTCTGGCGTGAAGCACATTCGGCCTTAAACTGAATCTAAGTGTTATGGCAGTATGTCCCACAGTCATCAGAAGTAACAAAACTAAAGTACCACAGTACTGACGAAGTTTTTCATATCCGTCCATTTGCAAGGCAAATGTAGCGCCGCACCGAGCGGTCTTACAACAACCTTTCATGATTTCAGTTTCCATGATATTTGTTCCTTACATTTTGAAAAAGATGCCGAATTTCAAGTCTACCGTTTATTTACAAATAACAAATATAAACATTTCGGACAAATAATCCACACCATAAAATCCAAATAAACGCATTAATCACATCTACACGTTTATCAAAAATCATAGGCGAAATTAATAATCCAAGTGCTAAGTAAGTCATATCTAACTTAAATTTAGTTCTGACTATTTGTCTAAGTAAGTGGCCGTGTAACTAGCTATTGTCGCGCTATATATACCAAAGATCCGCTCCTGATGAATAGGAGCACATTTTAAGATCCTTACAATCGGGAGTTAAAGGAAGTGAACATGAAAAAAATAACTCTTTTGCAATTGTACTGTTTGAAAAACAGCAAGTATAACCATATTCAATAATTATTGGTAATCTTTATTGAATGTAGATCTGATGTAGATCTGAAGTGGTAAATTGCTGAAACAAATTATAAACAATTTATAAATACATGGGATAATATGCAAACTGACATTTTAACAATTCACACAATAATACATTTATAACATATATGTATATATATCATAGTTGTCATAAGAAATTAATTGACAATTATCATAATAGACGAATTCCAAAATGTGCACCCAGTATTGAAACAGTAGCCCGAGGGAAATTATGGAATGTAGGTAAAAAAGGGAAAATAATTTAATTGAAAAATATAAATATAGAATTCACACTTTATAGGTGTGCTGTGTACTTATTAATGACCAGTAAATCATATAAATGATGAAGGTATCCTTATATGTTTAACATCAACAAATGTAAACACGAGAAAATATGGCGCCTACAACCTACTACAGTAACAGTCATTACGAGGGTGCTTATGTTTGCTTTTATAAACATGTCATGGCAAAAACAACAAATAAAATGAATATTTCATATATCTAAATGCATATGATACTTACAATTTGAGGGGACAAGGATGAAACATGGAATATGTTGGTTATAGACAATGTGTAGCACTGCGGCGGGACCGCACGTATACAGCGTGAAAAACTGAACATAGAAGAGTTCCACATAAAGAGGAATAACTCTCAGACTGCACAATACAAGATCAAGAAAGATAACTCTTGGTTCCACTACACTCCCCGCCTGGCATCTTTGAGATGCCACTACTCATATGCATGCACAAAACATTTCAAAATTGTGATAAACTAGTTGATAAACAATACATCTCGTGATCACTTGATACATGAATCATAATACAAGTCAATGTTTACAAATTCATTGTTAACAGTCCATTATTCACAGTCCATAAGTTACAGTCCATTATTCATCTAAGAATGGTGCAAGTGTGGATATACTTGTGTCTTTGTTCAAAGGTTTTCCAGACTTTAAACTGTTTATCTCTTTAGAGAAGAATTCTTGTTGAATCTGTTTTAGGACAAAGGTCTCTGCTTCACGAATTTTATCATGACGGGTAAGTTGCATAGGTTTCTGGTCACGACAAGCTCTAAACCCAGGCACGTAGCATCGTTTTTGAAAGTGGGGGGCCAGACCCATCCAAAAAATCTTGACAAGCAAAAGAAGAACATTTAAAAAACAAAAGGGAAATTTAAAGTTTCCAAAAATCTTCAAAATTTCAAAATCCTAATCCGGGGGGGTAGACTCAACTATACTTCCAAAAAAAAAAATTCCCTCGACATCATCAAATTCCTAATCCGGGGGGGGGGGGGTTTCAATTTGACTACTCATTTCCTTATTTTCATATCAATTTTTTACTAACTTCCAAAAAAGTGGGGGGGGGGCAACTCCATTATAATTCATTTCTTATTTGTAAATTTTAAAAAATTTGTTGCTGTGAGAAAAAGTGGGGGGGGGGGGGGGGGGGGGCCAGGCCCCCCCCCCCCCCCTGATGCTACGTGCCTGAAACCTGCGGCAAACTCGCTTGAGACAAGCAATGACCATAATGAGACAACTCCAACGATCAAATCGATCAAATTTCTTGGTAATGAGATCAGATCCTGTTGTTGTAATGGTAACGTCAGTTTGTGAACATATTACTGGTCTATCGATTGGACGGACTTCTCTGTCACTATCAGGTTCAACAAGTGGAAACTGTGTAGGTTTCATTTCCGTCACATCACACAACCATTGTGGACCAGTAATCCATGGTAACCGCATAATGTTGATCACATTAGTGTTGCATCTTGTACAAGAATCTGCAGGATTCTTTTCACTGGAAATGAAGTTCCATTGATTGGCATTAGATATTCGTAGAATACGATCAACTCGGTTGCTTACATAGGTGTAAAAGCTTCGAGTCCTATTACCAATGTATATATTTATTTCATAACATACAAAAGAGATTTTGAGGCAAAACCTCCACAGAGGCCCTCTAACTATTCCTCACCTGGGGTGCCAGGGGCCCCCTGGATCGGAAGTTTGTTATATACAAAACATTTTTAAATATAATCATAGATTGAAAAAGTTTACATTCTTATATTGATATATGAGACATAACATACAAAAGAGAATTTGAGGCAAAACCTCCACAGAGGCCCTATAACTATTCCTCACCTGGGGTGCCAGGGGCCCCCTGGATCGGAAGTTTGTTATATACAAAACATTTTTTATATGTAATCATAAATTGATAAAGTTTACATTCTTATATTGGTATCTGAGTCAAAAGTAGATAAAACTGAGAAATAAGAATATACACTGTACGTGTCTATAAATATATGCAGATAATGCCTTTTTAAGCATACGTATGCGTAGTTATATAAATATTCTGATATATAATTATGTTATATAGTTCAAAATATAAATATGCAGTATAGTAAGGTATAACAAAGCAAGTGCAAAGTAGCAAAATATAATGTATTAATACATGAGCCACTCTCTTTCAACCGGAGGTAGCATCCCAACACATCTCCAGAGTCTCTATAAAGCTACCCCCGGACTGAATTACCTACATGGTGGCTGATCTACCATGTAGTGAGTTTTGTACAATTATAGCTTTAAATATAATTTTTTAAAGAAGATTCCATCACAGGTCTTACGCATATATTTTAAAACATTTGAGTAGATCAAAACAGAATCTTTTACCGCATAAAACAAAGATTGTTCTGTTTCTTCAGTGTTCTCAAGTCGACAGTACATTTTATGTTTATATATTTTATATGAAATAAAAGAGAAAAGTAGGTTGTACACTTTGATTGTGTTGTTTTGTGATGAGTAAAAACCTATAATCACATGTTTCCACTGAACTTGAAAAGTTACAAAATCACTGATTGCATTCCATATTTTCTGAACATTTTTACAATCAAAAATTAGATGTCTTATATTCTCTGTGTCATTTTGACACACTTTACATTTTTTATTTACTTGACTATTCCATTTGCTTAAATACAAGTTATTACATAAAATGTTATTAAGAAGTTTATAATTAAATTCTGCTATTTTTTTTATCTTCCATTGATTTTATTTTATTGAAATAGATACGTTCCCAATCTGACTTCGAGCTAATTTGGAACTCGTTACTTAATTTTTGCTGTGAACATGAGATTTGAAATTTCTTATTTTTTAGTATGAATTAAAAAAATTGGTGTTCTGTTTTTCTGGAATCAATTTATCAATCTCTAGATGAATGTAATTTTTCTTTGAAAAATCAAAGTTTTTTTCATATTTCCTAAATACTTTTTGTAGTATGGTATATTCACAAAGCCAATTACTTTTGTTATGTATAACAGTTGCAAAATCATCTAAGGATTTTAGTTTTCCATTTGTATTGAAAAGGTGTTTTGTAAATAAAATTCCACTTTTTATCCAATTTTTAAAACATGTAAGTAAAAGAGCTATTAGACCAAATAGGTTGCTTCAAAAATGATTCTGTAGTTTTAAATTCAGGTCTCGTTTTGCAAATATTAAAACACGAAAAAATTTCTTTGTAGAATTGGGGCATTTTTTGAACAATATCGAATTTCTTAATTGATATTTCTGATGTGATAGAGATAAAGCGAATGTCTATGTTTAATTCTTTGAAAAAGCTGTTTACAAAGTCGTTTATAGCATGTTTAGTTTCTAATAATCTTGGTACCCATGCAGCTTTTAAAGCTTTTAATTTTGATTCAATATCTATTAAACCTATTCCTCCGTCTTTTATATCCCCTATCACAGTATTTCTCTTTATTCTATCATGGTTGTTCCATAGAAATTTAAAAATTAATCTATTTATATTTTTTATATAGTTTTCTTCCGGTAATTCTAGTATTGTGGATAAATATATTAATTTCGGGACTGCTAGAGTATTTATTATAGAGCATATACCAAAAAGTGTTAATTTTCTTTTCTTCCAAGATTCAAATAGTTTTTCTATGTCATGATAGACTTTCATCCAATTTTGTGTATAACATTCTGTTTTGTCGTGGCCTAGGTATATGCCTAGGCTATTACCAATGTAGCCTAACACAACTCTGCTATCTGTGTAAAATCTCATGGTTTGCAATGGGATGCCAAGTTGTACTGATATGATCTCTGCGAGTTCCGTTGCTAAGACAGCTCCACACAACTCTAGGCGAGGAATGGTGTGGCCATTAAGAGGTGCTAACTTGCTTCTTCCCATAATGAATCGAACGCTTGTTTGTCCATCACTTACAGTTTTTATATATGCTGATGCTGCTATTGCCTTTTCTGAAGCATCTGAGAATATGTGAACTTCTGTTGTCTGGGCTGAACTAACAGAAGTGTGAGATATCATACGGGGAATGGCGATATCACTGAAACAGTGAAGAGACGATTGCCACTCCTTCCACTTTTGAAGATTATTGACAGGTAATGGTTCATCCCAGTCAACTCCTTCAGGTGTGCATTCTCGGAGAAGTATTTTACCGCTGATGATGATTGGTGATATGAAACCTAATGGGTCGAATAGGCTGTTTACAGTTGAGAGCAGACCGCGACGAGTAAAAGGTTTCTCTTCAGTAGGTACAGTAAACACAAAAGTATCGTCCTTCAGTCTCCAACAAAGTCCAAGAGATCTGTGTATCATGTCATCACTATCTATTTCTTTCAGCTGTTCTCCATGATCACTGACATCAAAGGCGTCCATCACAGCTTGTTTGTTGGACGTGATTTTGTGAAGACGAATCGGACCTTCCTGTTTCATGGTTGACTGAGTACGCTTCATCAGGCTGATAGCATCTGATTCATTTGGTAAAGAGATTAACCCGTCATCAACGTAGAAGTTATGCTGTACAAAGTTTTTCACATCTCGATCAGCGTGTTCGACAGTCTTAAGGAGTCCATAAGATGCAATAGCAGGCGATGGACTGTTGCCGAATACATGTGAAGTCATTCTGTACTCTATCATGATGTCATCTGGGTTGTTTTCTTTATACCAAAAGAAGCGTAGGTAATTGCGGTGGTCTTCATCAACACGAAATCGGTCAAACATCTGCTCTATATCTGCTGCCATCGCCACCTCATCCTTCCTAAAGCGAAGCAAGATTCCAAGGAGACTGTTGATCATGTCTGGACCAGACATGAGTACTGAATTGAGGGAAACTCCACCATACTTAGCTGACGAATCAAAAACGCCTCTTATTTGATCTGGTTTCTTTGGGTTACGAACGCCAAACAAAGGTAGGTACCAGCAACCTGTGCTTGTTGGAGGTGGCGCAACTTCTGCTGCTCCACTGTTTAGAACTTTCTCCATGAATTTCACAAACTGTCTCTTCTTTTCTGTATCTCTCTGTAAACTGTTGTGTAGTATCTGAGCTCGATGTAATGCCTGAGGTCTGTTGTTAGAAAGATCAGGTTGGTTTATGGAGGCAATCCATTATTTCCCAGCATGCATCTGTGCTCTGACGTAGATGAGACACATTGCTGCTGCTGACTGGGTCAGTGTTACAAACTGATTGCACTACGGGAAAAACATGCCTGAATGTCAAGCAAAATTTTGCACTGTCAGAAGAGGACAAGGATAGTATACATTTTCTATTCCTGACCCTAAGCGTGACTATGAATTGTGCAAAAGATGGATTCATAATTTGGGGAATGAGAAATTAAACATAAAGACTTTTGTGTTTGCATATCATAAAATTGTGTGTGAAAAACACTTTGAAGAGGATTATTTTGAAGATGATCTTGAGGTAGGAATTGGCTTTAATGTTTTCAATTTAAGTTAAATATGCATTTGATATACGAATGATTTTCAAATACAGATAAAATATAATTATTTTGATAAACAATCTTAAAAAATTTAAAAAATAGCATATTTCTTTAATAAAGGCACGCCTGATGAATTTCAAACCAAGAAAAAAAATGAGAAAGGGGGCAGTTCCTACTATTTTCCTTGACAGCAAAACTCCAAAGAAAAGGGAAACAAGTGAAAAAAGAATAAAAGAGAAGGAAAAAGTGGAAGTGAGTACAGGGTAATTTTAATAACTAACGTTGATACAGTCAAATTCATGAACAATGAATCTGTGCATTAAATAAAAGCCTTAATTTGTATCATTCTTGAATTCACAGCTACTTGAAAATATTCTTGTCAATGCTGAAGATGATGACAATATAGATGAGTCAGGCTGTTCTTATGATACTGGGAGATCGGGACAGAAAAGGAAAGGAGAAACAATTCCTGTGGGAAAATAAAAAAAAACAAAGGTAAGAAATTTAAAAGTTAAATGTATATATCTATTTTGTAAAGTAAAAGCAAAGGCATTTTACATTTAAAATCATACTGTTTTGTAGAATTCAAAGAACACTGTTGATGTTGGAATTCAGTTTGAATACATGGATGAAAGAACTATGAAAGATATGGGAACACAATGTGACATAAGAACTGAAAAATCAACAGATTTCTATGTCAACTGTAGATCAAGAGAAAACCCTGGTCTAGCAACATCTGATCACGGATATTCCTTCAACATCAGAAACTGACACTATTTTTCTCTCCTCTACACCTGTGAAATCTGCACAGTGCTTCTCGCACACGTTTGAATCGGATGAATTATCGCCTGTCAAATCAATTACTACCAAAGCTGACCCAGATTTCTCTTTCATTCCCTCAGATGAGTCAACAAATGAGTTATCAAATTTATCAAGTGATGAAGAGCAAGATGTAAGTACTACTGAGGATTCAATATTTATTGTCTTTTGGTCATGTATCAAATCTCTTTTCTGTATGTTAATGTGCCAAGTTTGTAAACAACCGTTTGATGTGTCAATGCTACAAACCATTATGTCAATGGGACATGATTGTCTGTGGAGTTTAATTGCATGAACAACCATAAATTTACTTGGAAATCACAACCCTTTGTAGGGAAACAACCCATTGGTAACATTATGTTATCAGCAGCCACATATTTTAGTGGATTATCTTTCTCAGGCATTTCAAACTTTGCTAAGTGCATGAATTTACAAATAATATCTAGAACAACTTTTACCAATAACAGCAGAACATTAGTGTTACCTGTCATAGATATGTACTACAGAGAACAACAAAATGATATTCTTAAAAAAATGAAAAGAAAAGCCCTAGTAATTTGTTGAGATGGTAGATGTGATTCTCCAGGTTTCAATGCTAAATATTGTACATATACAGTCATGGAGGCCATGACTTCTGCAATTTTAGATTTTAATGTTGTTCAAGTAAGTGAAACGGGTCATCTTCTACAATGGAGTTAGAAGGATTTAAGAGCAGAATTAAAATACAGAATTAGATTAGATTGTATCATATGTGTGTGCAAGTGATTATACACAAATGAGATGTTGTTGAAATATTTCAAATAAATATTGATTGTATTTGAAATCATTCTTTGGGAGTCTTACTTGTTATTTAAGTGCTCTGGGGCTCTTCCTCTCTGGCTTTTACCGGTATATCTTAGATAGATAATATAAGCTGTCTCGAGGATGACAGGACTAAGACACACTGTATCAAAATCTGGGTGCTGTGATATGTACTTTATGTGCTCGGTAATGTAGTCCGCCACATAATGTTCAAATTCATAGCAACAAAGACATTCCTTAAATGTAGGTAGAATTGTACAGTTTTCACAAGTACACCAATCCAATGATGCTCCTATCACATTCACATTAACTGCAGGTGGAGGGGCATCATTCAGGGCTTCAATTTCTTCCTCTGTAAACTCTGGTTCAAAATGATAGCCCTCAACTTCAATTTCATTGTTTAATTCACTTTCTGACGATGACCTTTTAACTGCGTAACTGAGTGTTGATTAACCAATGTGCCAAAATGCAATGTGTCTCGCTGACGTCGGCATCAGTGCTGCCCTCTCTTAGATGCTTAGAGATAACCCAGCAGGGAGGTAATGATTTTATCAATATGGCGGCTCCCATGGATTGCAAGAATTAGTTACTTTTAATGGAATATCTTCTTACTGAGGAACGGCTATGTCTAATTGGCTTTACAAAACATTATATACATCAAACTGACAAATTTGAGCCCTTGATAATTTTTTCATGTTCACTTCCTTTAATACATTGAACACAATGGTCAATGTGGAGTCAGCAGGGGGTGAGATAAGATGGGCGATTAAGACACAGATAAGATTTATAGCCTTAGTGTAGATTATGTGTGAACAAATAATTAATGAAGAATGACTTTAATGGATATAAAATATTAAACCGTTACAACCCCCCCCCCCCTTGCCTTAAGATTTGACTCCGTTCAAATATAAAGATAGCGCGTAACAAAATCTTTAAAACTAGCAACATTTATACGAATAACACGCAATAAAAACAAAAAAAATCACATGTTATATGCTGACAATGCAAAACAAAAATTGTTCAATGAACTATTTAAACATATAATATGACATTTGAAAATGCATTTTTATTTCAAGAAAAACAAAAACACATCTCAAATTAAAACATGTTACATCAGAAGCAATTATTTACATATTCCATATAGGTTAATATCGACATAGTATTAAACACATAGAAGAAAAAAAAGTCATTAGCAAATTATGTATATCTAAATTATTTCGTCGCAGAATTTTTAATTCCACAATATTCGCATATATAATAATCCATGTATTTACATCTTGCCTGTTTTCTGCGTTATAAAAGAGTGAATAACAATTTAAAATACTTTTTCGGTCGTATTTGACGTCCTATGCGCGTTGTCTTGAAAACGGGAATTTGCGCGTTGTCAATACCAATTTCGTTGCTAAGAGCTCGTTCTGATTGGTCATCGGGTACTGTTTGATCCGTAACTTCTGGGTTGTCTTGCCGTCGCCGTGTAATTCTTCACCACCCGTCATGTTGTTATTATCATCGTCTCGATATAAATCTGCGGCTCCTGGAACGCTTGTCTTGAACGGTTTTAAGCTATCTGCATGTACCACGATATAAGTATGTATATATACTCTATATTATTAATATAAAAATACATATTGTCATATTTTATACAAATATGTACAATATCATTTCTTACAGTCTTCTGTACCACAAATCAACAGACCAACCCGATAACGAACCTGACTGTAATAATACTAAAAACCTGTCGATTAAATTAACAACGCAACGCTTGACACTGTTTTCCAGAACTTTTTTGTTTGTTAGAAAGAAAAAAAGTAATGGTACAAGTAATGCACGATATACACAATTTCCTCGTTTATTCAATACACACTAAACAGTAGAAAAGCCCAACTTGCAACATAATACTTCCCACAATTTTACAGAACTAATTTGTTAAGAATTATACAGGTAATGATACAAGCAACGCATATTGCTGACCACATACTGGCCTCGTTTATTTAATACACAACGATCCTGATAACAAACCCGAACATTAAAAAATTAATTTTCTCAAAAAGTGTTTACCAGACGCCACAAAAGTGTCAACTCAATCTGTTGTTTGACATTTAGAGGCTTTTTAGTAAGTATCATACTATTTTAATATTTATCAAACGCACAACGAAAAAAGTGTAAAAACTGAAGCGGGACAGACATACTGACGGACGCAGAGGAAAACTATAGATCCCTCCGATAAAACCGGTTTGGGACAAAAAAGTTTAAATACATTGATATGCATGCGTACCCCAAAACTAGGAGGCACATTAATCTCATCCTTTTTTTTTTAGTCTTTCATTCTCTCCTTTTTTCAAATCATTTAAGACTTCCCAGGATCTGAGCTTGTTGTTCTACATGTAGCACAGTATTAAATTATTTTGCATCCAGGTGATGATACTTTATATATAAAGTTCACAAAAACACAGTCCATTGATGGGGGTTATTTATGCAGAGTTTACGTACACAGAAACAGGGTCCACTGATGACGCGTTATTTATGCAGATTTCACGTACACAGAAACAGGGTCCACTGATGACGCGTTATTTATGCAGAGTTTATGAACACAGAAACAGGGTCCACTGATGACGCGTTATTTATGCAGAGTTCATGTAACAGAAACAAGGTCCACTGATGACGCGTTATTTATGCAGAGTTCATTTACACAGAAACAGGGTCTATTGATGACGCGTTATTTACGCAGATTTCACGTAACAGAAACAGTGTCTATTGATGACGCGTTATTTATGCAGATTTCACGTACACAGAAACAGGGTCTATTGATGACGCGTTATTTATGCAGATTTCACGTACACAGAAACAGGGTCTATTGATGACGCGTTATTTATGCAGATTTACCCGTACACAGAAACAGGGTCCACTGATGACGCGTTATTTATGCAGATTTCACGTACACAGAAACGGGGTCTATTGATGACGCGTTATTTATGCAGATTTCACGTACACAGAAACAGGGTCTATTGATGACGCGTTATTTATGCAGAGTTCACGTACACAGAAACAGGGTCCACTGATGACGCGTTATTTATGCAGAGTTCATGTACACAGAGACAGGGTCCACGGATGACGCGTTATATATTAAGGTTTATGTACACCGACACATATTAAATTGATGAAGCCTTGTTTTCATGCAGTTTGGTTTTGATTTATGTGGACTACTGTGGTTTCATTAATATTCAAGGGTATCAATTTTCGTGGATAAAGTGAAAATCACAGTTTCAAGGATACCTAAATTCGTGGCCAATGACCATTTCAATACAAAATGTTAATAGAAATTGCATTTCAATGAACATTTAATTTCATGGATCAACTTAACAACGAAATCCTTGAAAATTGGTATTCAACGAATATTGATGAAACCACAGTATCCTGTTAAAAGAGAACAGAATTATAGCAGACTTCCTAGAATGGTAATGATTCATTTTAACTGTAATAATGTATATCTGGTAAATTTATAATGAAAACTTTTATAACCTCGTTTTACTATACTTTTAGAGTTAGCGTTGGCTAATCAGAGGTGTTACTGTCCTTTACTCTTTTTTGTGTCCCCGAAAACGACTTGACTTGGTCCTCCTGAACTTGAGTCCAGCTCTCATGATTCCACTACACTCCTTAGATCTCCATGGCAGAGGTTAAACTATGATGAAAGACTGGTCGTCATTATTCCCCTCTTACTCTGAGCATGTATGTAATACTGTAGCCAAGGCATCACTAATACACGTCTTATTTTCACCCATTCAATTTTTCTGTCAATCATGGATGTTCTTCACTGCAGTTTGTACAAAGAATAATATGTGTGCATTAATAGAATAATATCTACCCTACACGCATATAATTTAAAAACTAGTTATCTTTACAGGATACTGTGGTTTCATTAATATTCAAGGGTATCAATTTTCGTGGATAAAGTGAAAATCACAGTTTCAAGGATACCTAAATTCGTGGCCAATGACCATTTCAATACAAAATGTTAATAGAAATTGCATTTCAATGAACATTTAATTTCATGGATCAACTTAACAACGAAATCCATGAAAATTGGTATTCAACGAATATTGATGAAACCACAGTATACATGTACATGTCAATATACATAATTATAATATTCTGCATTTTTTTTAAATATGTGTCAAGTGTATGTTTAAAATATACACTATAAAAATACAATTGATCTTGTGATAGACACTTGACCCAGTTAATTGGGTTTTTTATGCCATTAACCGTATATTTTTCTTCTCAGTGACCTGTAAGATTTGTCACTTGTACTCTGGCTTTAAGGATGGCATGGTCTTCCTCGTTTGACTTCTATCAAAACTCTGACTAAGGTTTTCAAAATCGCCCTTAAATTCATTTCCTTTGTATCATTGAGTGTTTTGTAGTAAACCATATTCAATAAAGATGGAACTCATTTTCCGTGCGTTTTCGTAATTATGTACCTGAAGTGGACTACAACAAGTGTTATGATCTGATCTGCATTTGTTTGTTCTAAGACTATACATGTATAAATGTACCTGTCCCACACGATTCCTCCTCAGTGCTTTCAACACCTTTTGGAATTGAATAATATATAATAAATAAACATGTACCCAAATCAGTGCTTTTATGTTAATTTGTTTGTTATGTTACATGAGCATGTAAGATTATCAAAAACATAATCAAATATCAAAATCAAAAATATACATTTGTTTTTGTGTAATTAATTAAACATATGCCAACTTCCATATGCAAAACAAATAATTGTTTGATAAGCAGTGTATTTAATCTAATATGAAGTCAGAAAAGATCCTCTTTTTGGGTTTTCTCTTAGGCATAATTTCCTCCTCAATACCACTTTCTTCCTCAGTTGTTTTACCAGTTGTGGTGTAATCATATTGCTCACATTCTTTCTTGCTATCTAAAAGTAAAATTCAGCTTGTAAAAAAAGGTAAACAGTCAAATTAACTTACAGATTGTCTAAAAACATACATATAAATTAAATTTTTTTTACACTGAGTGACAGCGAGTGGTTTTATACATAACATACCAAAGGAAAATTTTACCTTTATCAGGTTGAATTTTAGGCATGTCTTCTCGGGCTTTCGCATCTCGTTAAGTGCAGCTACTGCATTACTGCTGTCGGCCCATCGAATAAATTTACCTTCAATCCAAGAAGAGATGACCAATTTATCTTCCTGGTATCCTCTCCAAAACCGCAATGACCATTTTTTGCGCCCCGCCATTTATGAACACCTGAAAAAAAGCAATAAAAAAGATGAGATATCTTTACATTTAATTAATTCAACCATGAAATGCTTTGTTTACATCCGAAATTAAATACTAAACTAGCATGTTCACTCAGCTATAAAATATTAAGTAAGATTGGCAAGTGCACTTAACTGCATTGACATGCTGGTGCAAATAAAATACATTGACATAGCTGAGTAACTTTATTAACATTAGACTAATCATGCCAGAAATATGCACTATTCGATCAGAAACATGTCATATTCTCCACCTCTATCACCATCTTTCCATCTCATGGCGCAGGGGGGTCATAACATACCCCGTACCATCTGGTAGACAAGCTGCTTTCCTCTATAACTCATCATACTTGAGCAACATTCGCCTGGCTGGTCTGCGCATATTTTGTAATTTTTGAATATTCACCAAAGAGGAGCATGGGTTTTCGAACAGGTTTTCCAAAGACGTTTGTGCAAACACATCACAGAGAAAACGTTTGTCTGCTCTCTTCTCTAACACAAAGACAAATTTCCCTTTTTAGGTCACCTGAGTCACCCAACTGGGCAATTTTTATTTAAAGAGAATGTTTTATGAATACTCTTTTTAGTAAAGAAAATTAAAGATTGTACATGACAAAACAATGAATATGTATTTATCATCAGTCTTGGTAAGCAGTTATCCTTTGAAAAATGTCTCTTCAATTTGTGAAAAGGTTGATTTTTTTAACAAGCGACTAATTTTAAGATGACAAAATTACCCCGAATCAAAAATGACTGAAAAGTCACGACCTATTTGCAGACATTCCTCTTCGAAATCTGGAAAATTTCGGGAGGGTGAAGAGGTACGTTTCTGATCCCTGGAAAATCAAAAGTCAAAGAAGGATAACCCAAATCCTTTGTATGTGTTTTTTCGTAAGATGTTTACACACCTTGCGATTGTTTTGTTTTTGGCAACCGATTAAAAATTACACTAAAACTGCTTTGCTGTCGAGTTGTATACTCTTTTAAATATAAACACTTGAAAACACATAATAAACTTAATATACCTGGTCCATGTTTTTCAGAGAAACTTATGACCCAGACCAACATTTTCTTTTGCAATTTTTTTTAGTATTCTTTACATTGATGGAATTGTGATTTTAATGTTATTAATTAAAAAGATATTAAGTTATTTGATATTACGTTTGTATAATCTCACAAAAATAAAATTCGTTCAGTCGACAAGTTTCTTAATCTTCGTAACATTCGTACATTCTTTCGTAAAACATGGATCGTGCACTTTAAGTTTACTTTAAATATCTATATTTTTAAAATAGAACTAAAATCAAATTAATTCCTTTTTAATGACAAAAATAAATACAGCTAGATTTGAATAATAAAATATATTTCTTTATGATATAACACTTACCGAAAATTTATGAATGCTTCTGCCATTATTGTTCTTTATATTGACTGGATTTTTTTAGTCAATGGTTGATTTACATTAAATTCCCTCTATTTATACTCTGTGGATCAGAGTGTTTATTTTGAATCAATAAACGCTAGGCAAGCGATAAGGAAAATTAGTATATATCTTTAACAATTATCATAAAATCAAACACCTCAGCAAGGTATCTGAGGGGACCCGTAATAAATATTAGCGTGTTTAGGCAGACACGTTACAATAATTTTACATACATTATGCGGGGGGAGGGCAGGAAAAATATATGTACAAAAAAAATTACACGGGAAAAAATGGTCCTAAAATTGCAGTCTTTTCACAGGTCTTCAGATTGTCATTGACCTTCTAAGAGGAGCAGCTGGCTGAGGTGGTTGAGGGGAGCGTTGCATGGGTAGTTCCCTAATGTCTTGGTGTAGAGCTGCAGCAGGTATTGACCTCTCTTCATACGCGACACACTGGATCACCAACACCAAAATGCCTGTAACAATCACTCTAAATCACTGGGCCATTTTCTGACGTTCATACACTATAGAGTCACAGGTGCTGTCTAAACTTATAATTTGAACATCATTTTGACGAAGTTCTTCTTTTCTTCGTAATTCTCCTTTCTTTGAAAAACAATCAATCCAACCACAAGAACAATACCGATGACCCGTAATTTAAAATATATATCATATAATTATCCATAACATTAATCTATATATATATTCATCGGTATGAATAAATATGCGTTGTAATGATATGTAATGATCACAAATCTAACTAATGTATATTAGTTTTAATGCATAATTGAAGCTTTTATGAAACATGTTGTCATAGTGCATATGGTTATTATTAGGGCCCCGCAAGGATTTGCGGATGCCCTATAGTAATCTCTCTGTCCGTCCGTCCTTCTGTCCGTCCGTCTGTCACTCTTCCGTCCACAAATTTCCTGTTTTTTTCTAATAACTTCTTTTATGGTTGCCCAATCAAGTTCAAATTTGGTATGGTAGTTCAGTAGGCAGAAATACATATTTTGATGCTAAGTTTGGTTCTCTATGTCTTCTGGTTTGGAGCTGGGGTGGTGGGGTAGATTCCTAACTACGCATAAGAAGAATGGGCAAAGAGAGATAACTGCTGAGAATGAATGGGCAAAGAGTGATAACTGCTGAGAATGTATGGAAGGCTGTGCAATATTTGTCCTTTGGGATTAATTAACCTTCCACAGGAAGAAAATCCTAAGCTTTATCTTTATCTGTCACATTGAGATTAATTACTGCACTGCCTGTGTCTGCAAATGAACTTTGTTTTGAAGTTAAGGTCAATTTTGAATGATGTGTAGTATTGTGTACATTCTTTGAAATATGGATTTAAAATATAATATTCATATTTTATTTTGGTTAAAATACCGTACACAATGATTTATAATAATTTTATTGAATAGAGGCAAAGCCTAGGTATCATTGCATTGGTATCAATTCTTTGTTTTTTTAACAAATTTTATTTCATCCCATGTAAACCACTTTATCCCGAGGATATGACTCATTGGATATTTTTTTGATATCCCACAGTTGTGACTTTTCAATGGGATTTGCCTAGGCATAATGAAGTAAAATAATGTAGAGTTTTATAAACAGTGTAAACATTGATTGCGGTGTATAAAACATGGGATAAATAGAATCTCATGATTTGTAGTATAATATGATTTTTATCCAACTTGTATGTTATATCCCCTCACTAAGGCTCAAGAAAAAAACACTTTAATTGTTGGATGAAAATCATATCCAACTACAAATCATGAGATCCTATATATTCCAGTTCTTTACATCTTCTGCCGGGCATTTATTTTTCATCATTGTTAATACATGTATAAAGAGGATGGAATTCAAAGTTTTTTTCATTTCTCTATATTAATTGTCATAGCGGAGCCCTTCCTGACTGGTCAGTTTTCTAGTTTACCTTGTTTCTCCTCATTATGCTCATTTGTAGAGTACATGTAATTATCAGACTTCATTCTCCTCTTCCTGTACAATTTTAATGCATACCTCATCTGTACATACATTATCGTCTGTAAAAGATAAAATTGAAGACGTTAAGAAATGAGTATGGCAATCAACGCCTGGTCATATACACAGTACTGGTCTGTTTATGTAAATATAGCGAAGCTACTTATGTCTACAACTTTCACGTTTTGGTTTTTCTATACTGCAGACATTGCATTGTTGAAGCGCTTATCTACTGTTGAAATGAAGGATGACAGATGATGATCTTGTTGGGCCATGGCTTGAGCTAATTTTACATTGTTGTTGTTAAGAGTCTGCATGTGTCGTTTTAATGCGTTAATGTCGTCTGATGTTGCAGTACCGAACAGTGATTTTGAAATTTTACCCACGAAATAGAAAAGTCCTCTCTTTTGTCTTGATGATCCAATGTATGTTTGTTGTGGAGTTGATCAGGTTTGATACCAAGCTTGGGTATGAGATCAGAACTAGCACAAGAAATGCTTGCTCCTGTGTCAACTAATACATTTACAGAATATCCATAAATAGAAACAGCAACAGTGTTTTTGTCTACAGGACTAACACTGGGGAATAGATTCTGATTGAGAGGAGGCATGCAATGGTTTGTTAGTAGAAATGCATATGGTGTTAGACATGCAATTCTGATTTTGTGTTAGTTTGTAAGCACTGTGTTGTGACTGACTGGTTGCTGGGGATTTGTTACTGTGGTGCCTATCCTTGTTAGGGACCGGCGCATGTCCTTAAGTAGAAGTGTTTAAGGTTCTACGGGTGTTAGAGTTTACTTGGTGACTTTGGTCTCTACGCTCTTTCTTACAAACATATTCAATGTGGCGTACTTTTATTTTGACTGCATCTTCACAATCTTCATATATCTTTGTAAAATTAATTGATGAGCCAGTCTGAAAAAAAAAACCAGGCAAGAATCTTAATAGATGACAACACAGATGATTCGTATTGGAAAACATTTCAAAATGTCAAAGAGAACCTAGTTCCCTGTATGTCTGGCATGAGCAGTAACAATTCATTGGGAACAGGACACAACAGACGATCAGCTGGTTGTCTGTTGGTAAAAAAATCCTCCGTGGACGACAATTCTACACAGTAGTAAGCAGAACGATTACATAAGAGTCATTTTAACAGACTTGTCGTGGTAAAGCCAGTCTTAATGAGTCCTGGATGTTATATTAATATCAACTTTAAATATGGGAAGTATATTTGCATGTATCGTAAATATCAACATTAAATATCTACAGATTCAATGGTCTGATAGTGTTTGGCAGAGTTGCAGAACTTAGTATGTTGGCATTCACCGTGCCTTTTGGTGTTGGAAGCTTTAAAGAAACATCACTTATATTATAAATTCATTATACACCGTGATAAAACGAGAGAGGAGTTTAGATCGGACAAGTATCCCTTTTAAAGGAATGATCGGTGATAAAGATATATAGATAGCTAGAAGCAATCAACATGATCAGTTTGATGTAAAATAATTTTAAAAAATACTGTATTTTTACAAAATATAGAATATTTTGAATCTGTACACAATAATTTCCACACTCTACCATCGGCTCATACATTCAATGTCTAAGAGGGGAACGAACGACAACCCAGCGTGGGAGATTGCATAATTTCATCATTATAAACCGTCAACAAATTTAATTTTGAAATAATTTGGGGAAAGCCGTTCGTAAACTCCTTGTCTAGTGTTATATTTTTAACGTAATTATTAAATGTTATTAAATGTTATTAAATGCATCAGATTTCATTCGGAACTCTCTGACAATTTAATTGTTTCAAAATAGCACTCGTTTTAAACATAACTTTAAACTGTTTGTGTTTGGCAAACTCCCTTGAGATATTCTCGTGAAAAAAATGTATAAGAAATGATATACATGTACTTATCTTTTTACAAAATTTAAATAATTTTTAACAAACAAAAGAAAAGTACGCGTATTGAAAGAAGACTAGTTACTGAGACTATACGGCTGGGTACAACCAGTTCACATAACCTCGGACATCGGGTAAGACCTGCACCTGGCTGAACCTGTCAATCAAACTCTGTGTATTCGTTTTCATTGGATGGTCACGCGTCTCTTTGTTTTATGTCAATAGCCAATAGAAATTTAATGACTTCAAGATAGTCGGAATCAGTATTTGATGATGCACACAATTTCAATGATAGATTATTTAACATTAATTTGAACAAAATTAAATGTTAACATAGAAAGAAAATATACTGTTCATTTTTATGAAATGCGGGAATTAAATTCTGATGAATCCCGATTAAAAATATTTCTACAAGTTATAATTTTAATAATTTAAACACTGATAACGTAAAACAACAAGTAATTAACACACTGAAATTTTCCTAAAATGTACACATGCAATTTATTATTATGGGAATCTAAATGCATGGTACTTAATTCAAATAGATTATTATAGATATATTGTACCCCGTTATGCGGGGCGCCGATTATGTATACGAATATTGAGACAACAATTTAAATCATTTTTTATTTTTTGTTCTTTCCGAAATCCGAAATAGTAATGACAACTTTCTTTATTGTTAAATCGATTGATTTTTTTTATGTGATATTATGTACGGAACATTTATTTACGCGAATGATTCGACAAAAGAAAAAAAATCAATTGGTTGTTTTATGGCATTTTCTAAATTATGTGACTAATTTTATTTTACATAACTTTCAAAATTATCAATGTAAATAATTACAGGTTTATTTACTGTTAGTATTTTTACATCGTATTCTAAGAAACCAATAAAAATATTAATGTGAGAAGAAAAATTTAAATCTCGCCGAATACTGAAAAACCGATTCAGTTTGTAGTCATACGGATTTTATTTTTGGTATTGAATATTGTGTTACGGTAACTTTTTTCTCTGGAATTTTCAATTTTTACTGCACTAATAAGAATCATGGATATTTCTTTTGAGCAATATATTTATAGAAGTACATAATATTCTGTGAATAAATATTTTTTGTTTTAAATATAAGTACCAAATTAATTTAATTAATCAATTTAATACTTATGTACATATATATGTTTCTAATATCAGTATTTCTATTATTTCGTGTTTTCTTAAAATTAATTCTTACTAATAGAGTCAGGGTAAAAATCCGAGAGGACCCGAATCGATAAGGAAAAAAGGTGTCCAAAGCGTGTGAAAAGCGAGCAAATCGTTTCGTGCGAGAATCGTTTCGTGTGAACCGTTCAGCGTTTCGTGTAAATCGTTTAGCGTTTCGGGCAAAGCGTGCAGCGTTTCGTGTAAACCGTTCAGCGTTTCGTGTGAACCGTTTAGCGAGCGTGTGGTGTGGTAGTACGTTTCAGGGTCTGTATTTGATATAGATCTATATCTGTGTTCGTTATATTCAAGTTTTGCTGTATTGTCTTTTTGTGTTATAATTCAACAATTGAAACAAAAATGATTCAGTTAGTATGCTTGGCTCCTGAAGAAATTACTGTACATACACAATATAAATTGGATCCACACAGTTTGTGGCAATTAGTAAAACCGAACTTGACTATTAATAGTTGAACTTTTTATCATGCATGTAAACAGCTGAGATAGAGTTCATGCAAGTTTGAAATAATCTTGTTACAAAAAAATAACCCCAAAATTGAATTGCTTTTATCTTTTACGTAATAGGCAAGATGTTTTCACAATTTCTGTAAAAATTAACAAAACTTGTATTTATCATAACATGAAAGTTGGAAACATGAGGTCCATGCACAGGTGCAGTGTATTTTCTCATAATCAAAAATATATACCCCCTACATTTAATTCTGACTACAAGCATAAACTCTGGACAGCATTTTGTTGTCAAAGGGGAAGGAAACTCAAAATATGTTGTATAATAAATCAATTTATATTCATCTACTATAATTGTAAATTGCATTTATTTTCATTTAGAACCCTCGGAACAAAGAAAAAATCAAGAAAATCGATCGCTTTATTTAAATTTCCCGCCACTATGGGAGCTGCCATTGAACTTTAATCTATGACGTCCCACCATCTATTCAGGTTTGTTTTATCAACATAGCATCAGTATTAGTAAATCATGATATTCACTCTAAATAACAAGTTCTGGAAACTCTGAAACAATATCGACTTGATACCATTCTTTTACCTTTGACTTTCCACTAAATTACAAACCAACCTCAAACAGCATGTTCGTTGAATAAGTTAAGTGTTGGAGACAAAGGAAATCTCCACGTAGATGCCAAATATTGTAGAAAATGTCTGCCGTCGTTATTTCGACATGGTAATTCCGACTTTAGAGAAAATATTTAAACAGCCAAATTACAATTATAACATACTTACAGCGAAGAATTTGACTTGGAATAAAAATTTACTCAAGGCTGGTTTCAACCTTGAATGATAGGAGATTAACAGCTGTCATTTATTTGATAAAAATGCATATATTTATGCATACTTGTACTTATTCTTTAGATTGACGTGTGAACCTAAACATCATCAATTTTCTTCAGTCGATTACTTGAATAACAGAAAGGCACAAGTAAGCATTTTATTCAGAGCATTTTGTACATTGTATATGTAAACCAAACCAGAATAGATGGTGTGACGTCAAAAAAATCATTTTTTTGGTTTTTAATACAAAAGAGTTCTACATCATGTCAGCTTCCATTAATTACGATTTCTCTAACTTCAAACATGCATTAAAGCTTAACTATTTAGTTTATTTTCAAAACAGCTTTACTACATGTGATAATTTAAACTACTTTATTAATATAAATAAAGTATATGTTTTGACTTTCCTTCCTCTTTAAATGATAATAAATATTCAACCCTTGAATTGTATATATTATATACTTTTTGCCTTTTCTTCCCAGTTCGGGATATTTTCAAATGGTTCTACATCACCTTCTCTTGAGAGAAAATCTACAGTGACAAGTCATATGAATTGCAATAATCACCTTAATTTAGCCAAAATAATTTTTTTTTTTTTTTATATATCATTATATAGGAGAACCTCCTCTTAAGAAACCGGAATATAAAAATATTCAGAGAGGTGGACATCATTGCAAATAAAGCAAACATGAAATGCCTGCTGGTTTTGCCCAAATGAAGTCAAAATACATGTAATATATTGCACATTTCACAAATGAAGACTCACAGAATCATATTAGAGAATAGAGCTATATGTATGTTAATGCAATATAGAAATGGATTTATTACAAACTAAAATATCCATTTACCATTATTAAATCAATAATCATTGTTAATTACTTAGAATAGATTCTACTAGAATTATTAATTATGAATACTCACATAGCATCATCGGACAAGCAATACACTTGAATTCTAACATCATCCTCATTATCCTCAGATAGTGCTTTTACAGGCCATCTCATTTGATTGGGCACCCCTCTTATCTTAGCCCATAGAAACATTTCTATCCTGAAAAAGTAAAGGTAATTCACACATTTTTAACATTCTTAGCCCTTAAGCGACATACATTTATGGTCTCACAACACTATTTTTCCGAAGGTTCACGTCAAAACATGGCTGAGGCAAAATAATTCCCGAATATTTCCCTTCGTTTTTAGGGGTTTTCCGCCAGCGACAGGAACTGTAGTTTTTTATGAGATTAAAAACAACGTGTAAACTGCCTGATTTTCCCACTTTTGTAAAAATTTGAGGTCACTTGAATTTTTTATGCCAGCATACTTGCCAACCTTCAACATGTAAAAATCTGGTCATGACCAGATTTGGAAAGTAAAAAATCTGGTCATAGCGCATAACGACATTCACGACATATTTACTATGCATTTCAAAGGTGTATACAACAAACATGTGTTAAAATATGTGTGTAATATTCTATTGCAAAGAAGCATTGTAACTAACAGTTGCTGATTTTGAATTGTTTAGTACTTCCAATGTTGGTATGTACTCAAAGCAATCAATTTCACTGCTGTTTTTCATCCCCACCACCTCTACGCACTTGAATTTTCCCTCAGGGAAAATCTTCGCCAGGTTGTTCTTGGATATTGTTAACATGTGATCCTGGATTTCGATGAGATTGCTACAATAAATTGGTTATTTTAAACGTCAATGTTGTCAGTAAAAGTTTAAACTATAAAAAATTACGTCAATATATGTAACCTTAAAAATCAGACAATAATAAAAATGATAATAATGATGATAATAGTTATAATATAAGCAAAAGAATAAAACTAATTAATGCACTAAACACCAGCAGTATTCTTATAGTCTATAAGAACGGGAAATGCAATTTAAAGAAAATAAAACGAAAGAAAAAACTTTAAGTAATACCTGGTAAACGATACCGATTGCACCACCCCTTCAAAATGTTCCATCAACTCCGCGCTTTCGTAAGTCTGAAATTATAGACCAATATTAATAGATATAACAGTGTGCTCAAAATTCAAAACAACATTTGTCTTGTATAGATATTTTTTTTTTACAATCTTTCAAATTCATGCTTTTAGAAATATAGAATTTATTTGATTTTCAAGTAATGTTTGTCTAAATGCATTGATTTTACCAAAAAAATTGACAAGATATTGCAATGAGATAGTGTATATCCATTTTACCTCAAACTTTGTTAGGGGTGTAGAAGAATAACAACGCTGTTTGTTAAAGTCGTTACTGGGGACTATATTCTGTACGATGTACAGCTCCCCAGTAACGACTTCAAGATATGTGTCCTTACCCCAGAGGGTAAGGAGAGCAGATCTGCCCTTCATTGCCAACTGCACCTCTCTCCGCCTTGACCCGGTAGAAACTACACCGGTCTCACCAATCTGAATTTGAAATCAAATATGAATATATTATGTACGCTTGTACATACTCAAAAAGACATCGACGTACATTATTTATACACTTACACTTTTTACTTGGACCGGGCCAAGGCAGAGTCTCGTGCAGTTAGCCAACGAGGATGCTTCAGCCATAGTGAATGTAGGAGAAGAAAAGAAATTTGTCCTCATTTTCTTCTCATCTTCTGTCAACTCAAAAAGGGTGTCCATGATCTACAAAAAAATATTCAAAAAAACTACACAATATTCCTATAATTCATATATATATACATAGTGGGAGTGTGTATTTGTGTTTATTTTGATATGTTTTTAATTTAAACTATAAGGACGTAAATTAAAAACAAAACCAAAAAAGCAACCTACGATTGAGTCAGCCTTAAGTTCGATGCCGAAGGTAGGGTGGCACGTGGCATTTACGAGCCTATAATGCCTCCCCGGCTTCAGGGACTCGATAAGCGTTTTCTTGAACGTGGAAATGTTTTTGGTTGTTGTCTCCCCCTGGACAATAGCCGGAACGAAGTATTTCAAACTCCTTCCAGACTTTTCGTAACGGCTTTTAATTGTCCTTATGGTATGTTCATGAAGAACATACACTCCGAGATTCTGAAATTCATAAAATAAATGCTATGAATAAATAGAAAAAAAATATTTATTTATTGTTATACTTTCATGTTAAATACTGAAATCTGATTGGTTAAGACGCAGTTAATAATATTTACTATTACCCTCAGCGTTAGCAACGCACTTGGCAACGGGTAATATTAAAGAATGTTACATGCGCGAAAATTATGCGCGTACGGTTCGCTGTAGAATTCACGTTATTCCTATATAAAAGCAGTAAAATTTTCTTAAAAATTTTAAAAAAGACATTCAGTATAACAAAATAAATAGTGCCTGTTTGGGAGGATAACAGTTGAAATTGACACCCCTCGAAAACCATTGTCAACCTCCGCTTCGCGTCGGTTGACAATGGTTTTCTCGGGGTGTCAATTTCAACTGTTACCCTCCCAAACAGGCACTATTTATATATTGATACAGTTTGGATGTAAATTATGCCTTCTCAGGCAAAAATGTCACCAAAAGAGAACACAACAATTATACGAGGAAAACGCAAAGTTGTGAAATACTGATCAAACATATATCAGACTGATAGAGACAAGCGTCAATACTAAATGAATTAAACATACAAACTTATATATATAACGCATTTGTTTGCATACTCACCCGTTTATAAATTAAATAAATAGTTATATAGAAAAAAAGATACCAACACGTTTTAACAACAACTCTTACTTTTTTGGTAGCCTGGTCCTCCATACTTTCGTTTCTTCAGGGAGCCGGAATGAATTTAACAGGTTTACCGTGCAATATATATACATGTAAAAAGTGCTGACTTGGCAATTCTTAACCTTAAACTGTTAAAGGGTTTATTTTTATTGGCCAGTTGGATGAAACAGTAGTTTCTGATTGGTAGTTACCAATCGCGCTATTAGTTGTGTTCGAATGGATCTTTGTGAATGACATTCATGCTACGCGTGCTTACGTGGACAAGTGCTGAGTAAACACTTATAGACCTGAACATCTTGTTTCCTTGTTAGAGTTAACGCGATGAATGAATTAGAAAAAATAAATGACCGTTGTAGCGTGCAGTTTATTCCCACTGATTTCTATGAAATTCAAGAATGCAATACACATATTTATGTACATATAGCAATGGCATATTAACATTGCTTTGTAATATTTTACATATCCACTATATTATACTAAAATTAAAACCACAATGACCATATTTTAAGTTACAAATTAATTCCTTCATGAACAAACATTGCATGATAATAGGATAGATATGCAGTCACCATGGCGCATTTAAGTAAACGTCGCCTCTGTAATATAAGGGTCGTGGGTTATATATAAATAAATAAATCAATAAATGCTAATGAAAGAATGAGTTTCATCCTTAGATGAAAATTATCGAAAAAAAATTTAATACCGTATATTTAAAAAAACAAAACAAAAGGGGGCAACTCTTCGGGAACAGATAATTTATTAGGACACAATCCATTCCTCCATACTGATACTTAAACATGAAAATTAAGTCCAAGTATACTCTGAAATAAGCCCATACATATATGTTATGCATTTATTAAGTATTTGGCTCTTATGGATCGGATACCTTGAAACATATACATCTGTTCAATGACCAGTTATACATGTATTAAAAACAGATGTAAATTCCTGGGCAAGGGTTACTTATTAAAGCCACATACATTGGTCCCCTATGAACAATAACGATTCCACAGTAAATATTATATGCTAAGTATGTTTATTTTGCATTTATTAATTAATATTTACAAATTTTAGTTTGATGTTTACTTTTGAAGCAGTCTTCCCATTGTGAAACTTGTTAAAACTATTATTTTCAATATGATCGGAAAAAAATCTTTGTAAACTTTCGCAAACCCGACCTATACAATATAATATATTTATATTCATTTCTTGCTTTTTAATTGGAAGATATTGTATGCATGATGACAGTGTTTTCTATTGGTAGACAATTTGCTGAATAAGCCTATTTAAATGATAAAACGTTATAAGAAATCAGACGCCATATGAATATGTTTCGAGTATTACACAGCAAAATTAAAAATAACATTAGGCATAAAAGCCTTAACGGTATCTTGAGTACAATAGCTAATACAAAAGACTATGGAGGGAATTAATGTATGCATTTATTTAAGCTTGGATCTGTAGTTAATAGGAAAATATGGCAATTATATTCCCCTTACCTTTAATCTTGCAACAAGGACTATGAAATCAATAATTTGTTTGAAAAACCTTATAATATAAGAGTATGATCTGCTATGGAACAGGTGTGCAACCTGCATTAAAAAAAACACAGGCCTAGGGGTACTTGGTGTTTTCAGTTCCTAACCAGGTCAGAGGGATTACATGTGATTGAAGTAGTTTTAAACAACAATATATGACCATTTGGTCACGCCCTGAAATATCAATATATACGATATTAATAGCGGGTTAAGTATTTTCCCCCATTCACAGTATGAATGACCATCTTTAAGTTCTCCTTAAAGATAGCTTAAATATGCTTAAAGGTAGCTTAAAGACGATCTTTAAGCCACCTTTAAGCTGTATGTGTTGCTTAAAGATGACTTAAAGACTATCTTTAAGCCACCTTTAAGGACAACTTATAGGTCCTTTATGTCCAAACTTCTTTAAGCCTGTTGAGCATTGCAGTTTTCAAAAAGATCCTAAAAAATTGTTTATGTATGGGATGTAAATCTACACCAGACTCTGAACCCTATGCGAGTGTAAAGAGTCGCCCTGGAGCCAAAGTCTAAACAATTTTTAAAATAAGCAATTTTTCAAAATACTTGCATATAAGTAAAAGCATAATAACGTTTCAGTTTTGGTGAATAATTAAAATATTTTCCTTTGTAAAATTGGATCCCAAATGTGGCCCAACCCTATTCCTCAAGCTTCTTGTGTCCAATTGACCAGAAAAGCTTTAACTTGTGTTAAAGCATCCTCGCCTCACATAAAGACCTTAGCCTACTCCACTTTCTTTAGAGCAGACCAAACGCACGTTAATTAGTCTGACGTTTTGTAATGAAAGAAGTTGTACTTCTATGTCTCTCGGCTAGATTTACAATGTCTTTGTATGAGGTTAAAATCCATCTAAAATCAAAAATATACCAAGTGCACATACATTTGCCAAACGTACATAGTTTTCAAATGGTATAATCTGTCTCAATCCTATGCAGGGGGTATGATGCACCTCTGAGAATGTGAGTATCCCCATCGAAGAGGATTTTACTGGCCTTGTAAAGAGGCGAGTTTTGAAATACCCTGGCGTTGGCCATCCTGATACAATGTCCGTAAAACGCAATGTTTGGTCACATACAGCCTGAAAAGAAATTATTACTTTTATTTAATTTTAAAATAAATTACATGTATATTTGAATGAATTCGATTGATCCAAGTGTTTAAATTTGCTAATTACCAATGTTTACCAATGGTAGTTACCATTTGTAAACTTTTTTGCAGGCCGACCACATTCACACGGTAAGATTGGTAGCACGGGATTTTCGTTCATTAGTAGGGTCGTAAAATGGCGGAAAACCCCCTACACGCGAATGTGAGAGATATTTCGGGTGTAGCTTTGCCTCTTCAGTTGGAAACAAAAGGAAAAACTTTAAATTTCAGGTCAGGGGAGAGTATTTAGGTATTTATCGGATCGTAAGTATAAACTTGAGTCACAATAGTGTATTTAGTAACTACTTTACCTGTATATACATCATAGACACCCCCATCTAAATCTGCGCGTTTTTTAAAAATAAATACACACCCTGTAGTATAACATGATAAGTTTATGTAAAAATTCTATGTTTAAAACGCAGATTTAGATGTACATGAGTCATGACAAAAAATCCTTAGAAAAATACATGTAATTCATGTTAATGAAATGGTTATATATTTGTTGACAGCGTTTTGCATGTTTTATCATCCGTGTGTATAGTATACACGCATACATTTGTATAATAATTTTACAGTCATATTTACGCGGAATGACCTATTTCAATATCAGTATAAAGTTCCTTTCTCATTTGTCTTCCACTAATTGAATTTCTTTATAATTTATTCAGATGTCGATGAAGGTAAAGAAGAGTTGACTTGTCTTATACCATTAGATGAAGTCCCAGATGACCCCAGATATTTCACTTTTATCAACGGAAATGTCCACATCCCTGAGGTGGTTTTAAGGAAATTTGAAGAAAAAAATAAGTAAAGACGAAGATCAGAACAATAACATAGTGACAGTGTGTGTGTGTAAAGCTAAAGGGGTAACACAAATTATTGGAAATATACTAGTGAAGAAAGAAAAAAACTGTCTTATCATCAAAGATTTTGAAAGATTAGGTTAACATTAAATTAAACATAAAGTTCGTTCAAACTATGTCAGTTTACCAAATTATATATATATATTTTTTTCATGAACTACTGGTCGCCGCTGGCTCTGTCCCTGTGTAGGATTACGTTTATCTTTTCAAAACACACAGACACGTCCTGCCAGCTTTAGATTTACCTATGCCGTTTTTCATGGTTCTATAGCTAAAGGTTGTAACACATTAAAGATAGAATAACTACAGTTCAGTACACAAATAATGAAAAAAAAACATATAAAGTAATTTGAAAACAATTACATGTTTTAAACCTTAAAACAAGATTGTAAATTTCAATAAACAGTTTCCAAAAAAACCCTGTACAATAGTCTTTGTTTTTCGTTTTTGTAAACACTGATATAATTTGTTAGATGTACGTATTAAAAAGTAATATGGAAGTAATGCTCACTAGATATCCCTAATGTTACAAAAATACAATAAACGAAGTTTCATTTAACAGGAATTTGGCATTATATTTGTAAAATGATGAATTCAACTTTATATGTAACATGCCTAATCAAAATTTGTGAGTTAATTTCAAGTATCTGTTATGAAAAAACTGGGACATATACTATAGTTCACAAACTTCCGTCAAAAATAACCAAATCTGTCATTTGACAGGAAGTTGACATATTTTTTTCAAACAGATATACACCATATAACATACCTACACAATGATGTATTAAAATTTATACCAAATGAAAGTTGCCGAAAAAATGAAGGCTCCACCCCTCCTTTGAAGTGAGGATATATATATAGAATAAATTTTAAATACTTTCTGTTGATTTCTAAGAAAATCAATCAGCATTATTCTGTTTACATACATAATGAAGAAACATACCTTTGTCAAATTCTATTTAATGAAAATCTAATCCATCAATTTTCGAGAGTGGTCCGTTGTTGATATGATACAGAGAAGAAGTCTTAGAACGTTTGCCAATTCAAGAGCATCGCGGTAAAATTCTCTGTGAATTCGGATATCACGTCCTTGGAAAGTTGTCTGTATGTCTTGTCAGTTTTCCCTTTAAATCGAAGGGTTTATATACAAGTACCTGTGTGACGGTGCCTCTTTAGGAGCGGTGTTCAGCTTTAATTGGCTTGGTACTATTTGCACGTCCGCGTGTTTAAGAATGGGTTCTTGCGTAGCCGGCTCCTTTAACGACAAGAATTTTCCTACATCAAAGCAAGCAGCATTGCGAATCGTATCTTGTTTTAATTGGACACGCGCAATGATAAAGTTGATGTTCGTCAGAATTTTTTTCATTGGTGAAACGTTTTGAAAGAAGAAACAAATGTTGGCATTTTCTTCAAGTGTAATTTTCTTTGTTCCACAAATTCTTGGCGGCAAGGCGCAAAACTCAACATAGAAATACCAAAATCATCCTAAGAATCACGAAACTTTAGTTTCCTTTCCTTTTATACATTCAATACATACGTCATGTGCTACCCACGATATACAACGAAAAACATTTTGAACGTTTTAGAAACAGTAAATGTGTTACAAGCACACCTGCAAGCGAGATAGGGAGCTTACAATTTTTGTCATGGAAACAAAGCTGTTTTTACGCTTTGGGTAATGATATAGAAATTTCAAATTTAGACCCCAAAGGTGATTACCACAAGGAATTATTTTTGTATACTTAAGACGAAATAAAACAGAAAAATATCAGCTTGAATGATAACGTTTACTGGAAAATTAAACCAATGGAAAAAAAAACGGGGCACGATCCTCCCAGCGGGCATGTCCTCTCTCCTTGACACTCGTTCAACCCTCCGTCCATGGTCTCCTTTCCTTAGGTTGTCTCTTATTTTAACCAACAGCGGTATAACTCTAATGATATCCTTAATATTTTAAAACAATTATTTGATGAAGTTTGATCTAAACCACTAGGTTAACAAACTTGTTGGTATCATCGTTTATCATCAGTAGAAACAAATCAATAACCTTACTACTAAAATCCACTTTCAGTTGGCATTGGATAGTCAGAAACAGTTGCTGTGCTGTGACTTTTCCCATCAACTGTATCATCAAACTCCAGAGAAGTGCTGTCATCCTCCTTCTTCAGACTCAAATCTTGTTGCTATTCTTTCTGGATATGTTTAAACTGGGATGTATAAAAACGATTTATATCAAACATATTTATAGAATAATTAGAAATGCACAAAAAATAATAACTTGCTATTAATTCATTTGATTTTGTTTGCTTTTTGTGACGTTATTAAAAAGGAGATTGTTCCCGTCCCTGGGGTATCCTTGGAGACCTTCCAACTGTTTTGGGACTAGGCAACCTTCTACTGCTAACTTCATCATCAGATTCTGCTGATGATCCCCACTCGGATGCGTCTTTAAACATGCATTTCAATAGTTCTTCATTTTCATCTTTACAATGAAAAATCCCGCCATTGTCCACTTTTGTTATCTTGGTATTTTTTTTTTAATTTCATGAGACATTTTCTGGTCGTATTGATTGCTATATAGAGTGGTCCTTTTATTTAGCTATCTTTTTAACTTTCACATGAACAGTTCACAATTGATGGTAACCTTTGTACAAGTTTGTTTCAGTAGGTAGATTGAATACAATTCTTTCAATGAATAAACAAAGATTTTATTTTGCTTCTGGTATACCGTAGATCAGGGTTTTTTTTCGCGTGTATCCAATTTCCACTTTGTTCGCGACGATTTCCAAATCTTGGAAAATAAATCAGCGTAAATTTGATACAAATTGTTTGTTTTGTAATACTTTTCTCTTTCCTTATAAAGTAAACATGTATGTTACAGTACGGTGAACTTCTTGTTCATCACTGGAGGTTGTCAACTACATTAATAACAGCTGAAATATTTGAATAAATGAGCATTATGCTCACTGTGCAAAGTTTAAGCTAATACCCGTATAATGTTTGAATGGAAACAGAGACCCCATTATTTGCCAATAGCAGTCGTTTAGGTACTACACTGATTATGGTCATCAGGTCTCGTACAATAGTTTGCTATTATCTCTCTATCACTTATCGGACATTTCTTTATGTTGGTAGAAAATATACATTCGAGAGGAATTGAACCTCTAACACACATAGAATGTGGTTCACTAAGCGAATGTTTTTTGGGGTTTTTGTTGTTGTTGTTTTTTCCTTAATATTATGACATTGTACATTTATATGTGATGATAATGTATATATTATATAAATAACATTTAATTTTACTTTTAAGTAGCAAAAAATAAGATACCCATTCTATATTATTTACAGCTTATTTAAATATAGATTGGCTATAAAAATTGTTTTTTTATTGTTAAAATTTAAATGTTCACTCCATCTCTTTTGAGACACGTGAATAAACAATATAATAAAATTTCTTGAGTGAGGATCTGTTTAGACTTTTGATAATGACATTGTTCTTGATGTACATATATATTAAAAAATTAAGGAAGAAAAATTGTGATGGATCAATCCAGCAGTGGAACTTCATGTATTATTAACAAAAATAAATATGATATCATGCAATGAATAAATTGTGTCTGAAGTGAGGTTCGCTATATAAACAATTCACTAATATACGTGTATTTTGTACATGTGTAAATCTAGCAATAACACCCCCTCCCTTCAAAAAAAAAATGAAAAAGCAATTGTAAGTTTTACTTAAATTAATTTGTAAGCAAGAAAATATTGAAATTCTATATTAAGGTTATTTAAATGCTCACTCCAGCTCTTTTGAGACACGCGAGTGAACAAATAAATTGTAGAGATCAAATATGAACAACATTAAAATGTATATTTTCAAATGTTTAAAATATATTCTACCTACTCAATATAGAAAATAAGATAGCTTTGTTATAAATTTATTCTCTTAAAAAAGGTTTTTGAATTTTTTTTTTAATAAAAGAAAGAGAAAATATACTGTGGTAAGCTTATGTCACAGGTGTATTGAACTGCATTCAGCTAATTTTAATTCTTTTCTGACTTTCTTTGATGGGGTTTGAAAAATATCTTCGCCGCCGTTTGCCTCACAAGCATCAGATTCATCTGCACTGTGATAGATAGATCTTTGGCAAAGTTTTCATCCTCCAAACAATTTGAAAAAAAAGATGTCATAATAGTCTGGGACTTGTTAAAGTTAATTTTTTTCCCTCTTTCAGTGTTAGTAATTCTTCTAGTTTAATTTTTTTCAGACTTCACTTGTTGATTTTCCTCCCTGAATTTTTCATTCTCATCTTTCAAAACCTTCATCTATTTTTATACGGATTCTAATTTAATTTGCATTGATTTGCAGTTTGCCTTGCATTTTCTAGCAACTTTTTTTATATCATGTTCCCCTTCATTTTTATTGCCTTGTTCTAGTTTGTGAAGCCCCTCAAGTATCTGAAGCTTAATTGCCTCTAAGTAATTAAGTGACTTCTTGATATCTTCCATTATAACTGTAAAAGAACAGAGCTAAAAAGTTAAATGTAAATATATTTTGATATTGAAAACTTGTATGGTTTCATAGGAATAGCAATAAAAAATGGAACTTTTTTTGTCTTTAACAAAAAGTAAGGGCTTTTAGACATCCCCTTTCCCTTTTTTGATTGTAAATGTCAGGTAAAATCGTATCTATTTTGTATTTAAAAATTCTTCAACGCCTTGGTATAATCAGTTGCCTATTAGAAATAAAACCTTATAAATAATGCAATGTCAAAAAAAGATAACTTCAGATCTTAAAAAGTAAATAAACTTTTAATTTCTAAAACAATATTTCAAAAAAATCATAAAAAAGGAAGTATTCCTCTCTGAAATAGAAAACGTTGTATGCCTAGATTATTAATGCGCTACGTTTATTGAGCAAAGCGAGATAACTCTTTCTAAATCACTTTTTCAACATCAGTAAAAATACCGCTCATAACCATTCCAGTATTCTTGGTAATGGGAAGGTTTTTTTCCCAATATCAGTTATTGATACTTTTTCGATAATATCTAAGTTTTCATAACCCCACACTTCACATGAGTTACGTAGAATTGGGATAGTTGTTTGGTCAAAAGGTCTAATTGAAAATTAATTGGTAAATTAACTAATGTATTTTTCGTTAAACGTCATGTAATACCTTTGACGCTTGTTCTACTAAATGCTTTTTAGCATTATTAAATTTTCCACTTCTTGATCAAACAATTCCCAAATAGCAAAATGATTTGACGTTTTCAATAGTTTTCCTTTATACATGTATTTACTTTTGGAGATTGGACCTTTAGAAGAAATCAGGACCTTTTTTTGCTATACTGACATTGAGTTTCGATGAGTCACAGTAATTTGCAAACACGTCTTAAGAGTTTTGTAAATCAGACGCAGATTCAAATATCAAAGCAGTGTGAATCGAAAGATGACGACACGTGAAACCCTCTATCTGGTTTCTTATTAAAATAAAAAAATTCTTCCAGATCATTAAAAAATGTGTTCTTGACTTTCACCAATGTTACACATAAAAAAAAATGACCAATTTGTACCTTTGATTTCATACCTTTGTACATATTAATAATAATATTTTCCATCTATCCTGCTTTAAAGAAATTTTGTCCATGGTCCATCTCGCCAAACAGTATCAAAATCTTGCTTAAAATCAATGAAAGTACAAAATAATTTCCTCTTATTGTTCAGTGCATATTTACAAAGTTAATGTTCCGCGGTCTTAAAGGAACTTGAATAAGTGACGAGTGGAAATCATTTATTTCGATCATTACTTAAATTTGTCCGGGCATCACAAGCATAATGGAAGCATGGTTCTTTTTCAATAAAGTGAATAGAAAAATAATATTTTAAAGCTATAATTATACCCATCAATCTGGTCACCCCCCCCCCCTCCCCCCCCCCCCCCCAAAAAAAAACGGGAGGAGGGAAGGAGGCTTATCGTAGATAATAGTGTAATCTGTTTGATTTGGATATTTAATTGTAGAATGAAAAATGAACGCTCAAAGTATTTCTTCGGTCATACAATAAATTCACTTAATTACTGAATATCATATCTTCCACTTCTGTATGTCTGTCTGTCTCTCTCTCTGTAGCCGTTTTGCATACTCTAAAACATGGCCTGGCCTGGCCCCCATTGGCCCGGCCTAAAATTTGGCTGGGCCACAAATTTTGGCCTGGCCTAAAAAAAATGGCCTGGCCTATTATTTGGCCTCTACAGAAATGTTTGGCCTCATATATTTTTAACATTTCTTTACATATTTGATTATTTTTATTGATTTTCTATTGATTTATGTTCAATAGACATTAAACATCACATCAAATTAAAAACTAACATCATTTCGTACAAAGAATTAATGTGTCCACCTTTTGGCAACTCCCATACAGAGTCCTACAGGAAAAAGTACTGTTGTGAGCATGAAGAGTCCACCCTCTGTTACTTTGCCTTCACAAAGCACACCAAATACACATGCCTACTGTGTATTGTGTAGAAGACCTGGTCTAAAACTTGTCGTGGTTCCTGCACAGACCAGGTTCACCTTTTTCCTAGAGCAGAACATTTTGATATCTTCAGCTACCAATTCATTTTTTCCTTTAAGCTTATAAAAAAAGAGAATCGGCTTTTAAATATCTGTACATATATACTAGTACATTTATGCTTGTTATGGTACATTTGTATACATGTACCTACTGTAGTTTTTAATGATTAAGTTTATAATAAATCAATGTAACAAATGCAGATTAAATGAGTATTTTGACTCATATTGTAAACTTAATTTTTAACTCTTCTTTTAAACAGGTGTTCGTTGTTCCCCAGCCCATATTGTAAATGACATCATCAACACAGAGTCAATAGAAAATCTGGTACCACCCAAAGATACAAGTGTTGTCAACAGGACTACTATCATGGAACTTGTAGAACAACTTAAAGAAGAGGCCCTACAAAGAGGATCCAAAAGAATAGATTTTGATGATCCTTCATTATTGTCAGACAGTGACTATCTCACGGTCATATACGATGAAAAAAAAAATTGATCTTTTGAATCATGTAATACAATATAATCCTAATTAAGTCACTATCACAAATATTTAGGAGTAGAGTTTACTCATGACTTGAAATATTTATTAAACAGACATCTGTTGAAACCAATGATGATTGTCACCACCACGGGGTACATTGTTTCTGCCATAGGACTATATTTAGCTGACGGCAAAAATTCTGATGCCAAAACCCTCAACCATATCATTGGTACAGACACTGAAGAAATCAAAACCTGGCTCCAAGAGGATGACATTTTGATAGTGGACAGGGGCTTCAGACACTCAGCAGGTGTATTAGCTGATCTCGGTATACAAAAAGGACATAAGCAACACAAAACTGAAGATGCCAATAGTTCTCGGTTGACTACAAAGGTACATTCATATACACATATTGTGTTTGGTCATTGAGAATTATACATATATATGCATATATATCTTATGTACATTGTAATGTACAATTGGTAAATGTATGGAATGATAAAGTTTTTCCTAACCATTATGTTTACAGATAAGATGGATAGTGGAATCCGTAAATGCCAGAATTAAGACATGGCGCTACATGGCTAGACAGCTCCCGAATTCTGAAAGTCCATATGTTGGGGAATATGTGCGAATCATTAGTGCTCTCTGCAACAAATACAGGTGCTCATCAAGCATATTTGTAAACTATCTATAGTTACAAAACCAACAATATCCTGAATATATAATCTTTAGGTACTACAAAAAATCTTACTGAATTGGAATTTTATTGTAGGCCACCTCTTAGCAGTGGAGATAAAGAGAAAGACTTGCAGACAGCTGCAAAGAAACTTCATGCCACCTTGTTTAGGATGCAAGTATATGTCCAAAAATTAATTTTTACATAATTATGTGAATAAGTATACATGTGTATTATGCTCTCATCTGTTATTCACTTTTAGAAACATTTATAAATTTTAATTGTGGTAAATTGACGTACATGTAGAATACATAACTGCTACTCTAAATAGATTCAAACATTTAACTTTAAGTTTAACTTAATTAATTTTGTCAGATTGAAGATTAAAAAGCTTGCATCGTAAATACGTGTACATGTAGGGCATGTATAAGTTATAATCCTATTAATGATGTAGTTTTTAGTTATTTCTTTTATTAAATATAGTTTATTTGTTGGGCCTCACAAACGATATGTCATTTATATCATTGACTTTCACCTGACATTTATCAAGCAATTCTTCATAACTTGTTATTAATGGCCATATCAGGGAAAATGTGCTCGCATATAGATCTGTTGTTGAATTTCATGTGCAAAAAGGACAAATCTAATGCAGAGATGTATTATGTGTTTGTTCTTATTATCTTTAATTGTGAATAAACCTCTTTACAAACACATATATGTACTTTTATTACATGTTGTACTGATTTTTTTTGTAAAATTAATGCAGAAAAATGTGCCATGTTATTGAATCCATTGCAAAAATGATGACAGGGTATGTACATATATATCGTCACTTTGGAGTGCCGTATTTTCAAAAGTAGTGATGGCTATATATTAATGTAAATATTTTTAGAACTAGCTGTTTTTAATTTTTCCCTGTTCTTGTGATATTTGAAGAAAGGGCCAATTTTCAGTACTAACTACCTGGCTCTTTACGATTTTCGGAGTCATTTCCTGATCTACGGAATTATAAATTCAGATGACTGTGTTGTGGATTGTGGAATGTAAATATTCTTTAACATCATGAGGGTTGACTTGTAACTCGAATGACCGTAACTGATATATACCTTGACCATCTATTGCCGTAAGTATAATGCCCCGCTCCTCCTCCTCTGAGAACATGTCTCTTCCAATGGTGAGGCATTTTCTGGGTTACCCTTGGAACCGTGCAGTTTGGTTGGTTTTCTGTCATTTGTTTCTGGGTGTTCCTTGGGATGATGTTTGGTCTTCTGGCAACAAGAGATCCTTTCATCAGAGTGACCTAATCCAGCTGTAAATAAAAATTACACACATTTTAGACTACACAATGTCAATGTTGAAGGGATGTCTCTATAAAGGAAACTTTAGAGAAGCAAGTGCTACTTTTATTAAACATGGATATTTAAATTTGTTTTACCAGTGCTTAATTGTTCTTTTTAATGCTATAGTGATCATCGTTTTGTTTAAAAAAAAACTTGTGTTGTGTATAAGTTTCAGTAATACATGTATCTCATGAACTAGCTGTGGATTTCAAGTTAGCTTTCTTTATCAGTGTTGTTATACAATAGTTATTTAAAAAGATGTAATTTGCACAGTTTGTTGTATGATATAAACTGAATTATCTAAGAATATACTAGAAAACTAGAAAGTCATAATTTCACTAAAACCACAACAAGGGAAATTTCAAATATAACAAATGTGTATTTCCTTAATTTAAGCAACTGAAATGATATTTGAATCATGAAGGTTTGTGTCACATAAATAAAAAGAAATTCTAAAAATGTAAAAATATTATCCATATTGTAGAACTTCACTATACTACTTGTTTTTTAGTACATTTTAACATTACTGTATCACACATTTTAGGAAAATGCCAATAACTCCTCCCATTGCAGTTAATGAAAACAGCCATGGGAAAAAAAAACATTGAATAATTTCTTACCTGAGTTTTGACAGATGCTATTAGTGTTAAAGGTCACTTTATCATATTTGTTTTTCAAGTTGAAACAGCTTTTAAGTATGATTTTGCAAAACATCATTTCTTTGTATTGCTGTAACTAATTTCATTTAAATTTTAAGAATAAAACAGGTTAATCCACAAACCATTGCTCATTTAACCTATGAATTTTTCCTAAACACTCGCTTGGCCTCGATCGTAACAACTTGAAAAAACTTATTCAACCACACTTGCCTTTGGTGTTCATCAACTCAAAGAATTTAACTTTGCAAAACAAATACATTCGGTTGGTATAAAATACTTATAAAATACATATTTGGTTATGAAATATTGAAAAAAAACCCAAATTCTCAGTTTTTTCCACGAGAAGTTTAAGAGTTTATAGGGAAACAGACAACAGTCAGATATGCAGACACATCGACAAAGTTATTCCAATGTAGCCCTTTACTTTCATTAGCTTGGGTATAATAAAACTCAATATAATTGTTATTTAACTTTTTTGGTGTTTTCTTTTAAATCTCTCTCCCATTTCTCATGTATCAAAAGTGATGTTTACTCTTTTTTAATTTTATTATTTCTTTATTATCTTCTGTTTTAAAGCTTAGGTTTTCAACTTTGAAACATGATTTTTAACAAGAGGTATAAATTTCTTGAAATCTTACACAATGTGCATTGGTCAATATGGTCTGTATCACACATCTCCTGAAGTCTGGTGCTAGCTTGGTAACAGCAGTTTCCCCAGGTGCTGCACAACTCTCCAACGTCACCAGGTAGTAGGGTTTCAGCACTTCCTGGATGTAGTCCAGTAAAAAAATGAATGAAATATATACATTTTTACATAATACAACAGTGACTCAAAAAATAAGAAACATATGAATCAATATTGTCTGATGGTGTGTAGCTGTCAAAACATCAAGTACAGTTATCATCTGTTGTTTTTATAGGGGTGCTTTTGTATTTTCAATGAGTATGAATTTGAACAAAATTTGCCAATGATATTGATAGTATGTTCAACTTGTCAAGAGGCAAGACAGGTCAAACTACCTTCTTTGCACAGACTAATGGCAGTGCTATCCCCTCCAATATACGTATATCCGTATCAAACTCTAAAGCTGTGACGGCCTCTTGGATATCTTGGATGGTTATTTTATTATAGATGCAGTCCACAATGAATTCTGGAAAAACCTCTCTGTTTGTGTTTTGAGAAAGTTTCCACACTTTTGAACACTCTTATGACCGTTTCCAGATAACTCTAATCGCTTTCATTGGCAGTAGAAATTTGCTTTTAGGATTGTCTTAATCTTTTCTACGAATCCAGGGAAATGTGGTGGAATATGATTTAATAGTTTGCCTAGCAGACTGAGGAAACTTTGACCGAATGTTGCACTGTCAACCAGCAGAATGTCTTCTTCACACATGTCAGATGTAAGGATGTTAGCATCTTTCACGGATTTCCTGAATTTTTCAAGAACTTCACTAGCATTCTTGACTGTCTGTTCCTTCTGCTTGTGCTCTTCAACCTTCGTTTGCAGAAGCGTCAACATCTTTGCTGTAGTTATGGCTGTACTCTGGACTTATGTTCGCCGAGTGAGTTTCAGTCTTTTCCTTGCTAAAGAATCACTGACATTTCGCATTGTCCTTATTCGGGGAGACGGTGTGTCTCTGGTGTCTAAATTAAACAATAAAAGCTTATTTATTTCATCAACTAAGTACATGTACTTTTAGATTGTTAATCCATGCTTAGAATCTGGTTTATATGAATATGGTTACGTAAGTTAGTGAAAAAACTTTTTTTTTATTAAAACTGACATTGAATATCGATTTGGTATGCTTTTTCACTATTAAAAATTAATACTTAATGTCAATATTCACATATTTTCAGTGTATATGTCTGTCATAACACTACATCGATTTTTTATCATCAAGTCCAATAAATTCGAATTACATATTGTTGGGTCCAAACTTGTCGTGAACTATAAAGTGCTCTCCACATAACAAATAAGTCAACTCTTTGCATTGGGTGTTTTAAGGGGTTATTCCTTTTCTGTAGCAATAGACATAACAATTTCAATAAGGAAATTTTACTAGCAAAAACATCTATAAATGTTTTACAGAGTGACCATTGGGGCAAGCACAACATAAACTAAACACGTATTGTCAACAATGTCCCACCCTATAACAACATTGCTACCTCTCAAACACTTTTACTCACGCTCAGAACTCGAACTTCTTAATTCAAAATGTCCGCATGATAAGCTATTAAATACCAAAATTTTCAAAGTAATTTTTTTTGTTACCTGTTTTTTACGTTCTTATATCTATGATCATCTACTTAAAGCAAAAGAGCTTGAATTTTTATATGTTTTTTTTAGATTGTAATTAACATTTTCAGTAACAAATCATTGCACTGGATTGAGTAGAAGTAGTGGCGCTTCATGAATAAGCAAAATTGGTTAGCATGTTGAAGTCACAATTACTATTTCCCCAATCGTTTGTCATTGCACATGACACTACACTACTGATTAATCCCATTGATAATTAAGGCAGAAGAACTAAATACTTTCTTTTCAAGTATTCCACATATTGATAAAATGAACCAAACTAAGGCCTGAAGATGGTGTAAATTCTTCGATGTTAGGGTTTTTATTCTTTAATCTATTATGCTGGGAAATAAATTATTATTTAATAAAAATATAATTATAAATGTTTAATTCTATTATTGTTGTTTACTCTCTCTCTCTCTCTCTCTCTAATCATTTGTCTACATGTAACAATACTTAAATTATATACTTATATTTACATTTGCAAATATGTTTCCTTATATGAACCTATAGAATAGCGAACACGGTTTATCTGTGAGAACTTTTTCATGACATCACAAATCATAGCACGCGCTCATCGCTTGGATTATTGTATACTTAAAATTTCGGTAATTTTAACAGTTCTAAATGATTTTTTCATATATGTTGATTGAAGCCATTAAGGTAAGGTTTGCGATTACAGGCAGATAACTCTAATTATATATGCAAGATGGCGCTGCAAACAAAAAGAATCACTTGAGCGTTTTATTGATGCGAAATATAAACCAGCAATTAAAGTACTTATTAGTAAACATTGTCGTCTGAATCTGTCAAACAATGTTACAATGCACTACAGAGACAAGAAATGAAAGTTTAAAAGTAAAAAATCATATTATAAGGACCTAAACGCACAGGAAGCGAAGATAGATTAAGCTACACACCGGGTAAACGACGCTGTTAAAGAAGACCACTCTTGTTGTCAAGACAAACCGCCGAATCCAGATCTGTCTGACCTCGGTCTCGGTGCGAGTGTTGATGTACACCAAACATGTCAATTTAAACCTATTTTGTGCATCTTGTAATACCCCATTGCATCTTTCTAATATCGAAAGTGAAAGGAGATATGGACTGGGAAGTATACTGTTCATTCGATGCCAAAACAATGTTTGCTGGGTTTTAAACGATGTAAAAACTGGGAAGAGGAGCCAAGGGGCATTTGACGTAAACTCCAAACTTGCATTAGGTAACTATTTCACTGTTAAGAATGGTTTGTTATTTATAACAAATAACGGATACTGTCAAAACGTATGGCGCGGATCCCAGTATTTTTCCGGAGCTATGGGGCTTTCATTTGTTTTAAAACTTTTAAAAACCAACAAGCAAATTTAAAAAAAACCCCACACATTAATGATAATGATTTGTATTTTATAGGGCTGCATGCATGTACATATTGACATAACTATACATTTCAGTATTTCTATTTCATGTACATTAATTTTGGCCATGCATTTTTTGCAAATGTTTGAATGGTCATATAATTTAGTCCAGGGATTAATCTAGGGCGTATTTACTACCGATATTCGGTATTTTCCCCCCAATTAAGAGACAATTTTCCCAGAATCTCCTCTTTTCCCGTTTTGATAAGGAAAAATTTCCCCTTTACTAAAATAAAAAGCTGAAATATTTTTTTCTTTTCATTGTGAATATAGCTACTCCAAATGGGGTTAAATATGTAAATTATGTAAGCATTTGAATTGTGTGAGCATTGTATGTACTCTTAATAGTCAGAAAATGCTGAAATTTAATTTCAGCCATGTGGCTTCGGCCCTCTGGTCCCCCAGCAGGACTCTGACCCCAGGCTGATTTACCCAATTTCTCCAGAGAGGGTAGTTTTCCCCAAAACCTAGATTAATCCCTGCTAAGTCTATGGTTGCTTATATAAATCCAATTCCTCAGAAATCTCTTCACTTGTTTTCTAGAACTAGTAGGCAGGACAGTAGTAGAGGGGAAAAATAATGGACGCTATTGTTCTCAATTAAATGGAGCTATTGTCCATGGCGCGTGCGGCTGTAGAGAGGGGGAAAACAATGGGCTATTGTCTGACCGCCGGTAGGTGTAAAACAATGGATCAATGATCCACATCGGTGCCCCCAACGGGAACGTCGACACCCAACGAGAGGGTAGGGAGGGGGTTACAAACAATAGAGGGGGTATTTGTTCTCGAATGAATACGATACACCTTTGAACGATTGAGTTGTTAACTATAAATGAAAGTTCACCTGAAAGCATTGAGCAATGACGATACGTCTTTGATCTATTGCGTTGTTAATTATGGGTGAAAGTTCACCTGAATGCACTGTGCGATGGTTCAACGCACTGATACTGATGTCTGAAATAAAAGTTGGTCGTCACTTAAATGGTGTTTATCAGATATAGAAAAGACACCGATTAACGAAGTGTGTTTGAACATTATCAATGAGCAGGACCATCTTCTACACTCGAATTTCATTTTGTGATTCGGACAGAAAACTTCATATAATGAGACTAGTGCTTTTCATGGTCAGATGGTTTATCTGATCACAGACAAGTACACGGTGATTTCACTTCTACTATTAAGGAAAATTAATATCCATAAAACTTAATACAGTAATAGATATTCTTGTTTTCAGTATATCTACCCTTGGTACATTAGATTTGACTGCATGTGTGTTGACCGTGAAGAGAGACTCAAACCAATTTTTACGCAACTCAGGTGATTATGTTTCTTTCGATCGAATTTCACTACGTGGCTTTTCTCACTTTTCAAACATGAGTCACTAGATGACACTCAGAGAGAGGAACGGTGTTGACTTACTCTCAGTCATATCGAATCAAAACTGTTGTCATTTCAGTTTATTCATTTAAACAAACAATGATAGTAATCCAATAAAATTTAATCAAAATTGTTTTCAACATTTAAATAGGATGCACACTCTATCTGACTATAGCGCACTGTCCTTTTTGTCTTCCTGTCCTTTACTTCTTGGAGCTAAAAATCAAAGAAAAATCCTTTAAATTTATAGAATATTCAATAACGGGTTAAACAAAATAAAGAGAAAATAGACTATAACTACATGTAGTATACAGCTTCGTTTTACAATATTTTTTGTAACTGAGAAAGAGAGATTTGAAATAAAACATTTGACATACGATCTGAGGTAGTAAGACGGCGGAGTTAACAGGAGAGACTTTTTGGAGGGCATCATGCGGAGTCGGCCACCCTTTGGCCCATTTGGGTCTATCTTGGACTGGATCCGTGTTTCCCGCGGCAGTCGATTCCATCATTTCCAGCTGTTAAACAAAATATATTTTAAATGTTATATATCTATATATTTATATATGAAAAGGCTTTTAAGAGGGTTTTTTTTTATTGTTACGATCAATTAGGTTAACTTCTATACATACATGCTCTTTGGTGCGGGTTTCCTCGGCCCGTGGCTGGGGATTTTCGACATCAACCGTCTCCCTCTCCCCCTCCTCACTGGGACGCGGCATTCAATGCCTAAATGGCTTAAGATGAATCGTAGGATCCATCCAAGGAGGAGGAGGAGTACCATAACCAAAGCTGAAATGGCTACGCCATATGCATCTTGGACTGTAATAAAATTAAACAAAAAAAGTTACTTATAAATACGCTGTACATGAACACAATAGAATACTTTATATTTAAACTCCACCTGGGGCCACTCTACTTAATTTATAATTTAAGAAATAAATTAACTACTTACATGCTGATCTACAACATCAGGTTTCGTATCATGCAAAACAAAAACCAAAAGTGGAACAGATTGGAAAAGAAAAACACGTACATACGAAATATCACATTTATTTCTACAATCCAAATACATGTAGAAACGAGAACACAAAAAATAAGCGTACATGTATATTACAGAAATACAATATTATCTAGAACTTTTTTGTCTTCAACAAAAAGTAAGGGCTTTTCGACATCCCCTTTCCCTTTCTTGATTTTAAATGTCAGGTATCATCGTATCTAATTTTTTTTTTTTTTTTTTTTACAAATTCTTCGTCGCCTTCGTATAATATAACTTCTAAATAAGGCAATGTAAAAAAAAAGATAACTTCAGAACTTTAAAAGGAAATATACTTTTCATTTCTAAAAGATTATTTCCAAAAAATCATAAAAAAGTATTTATTCCTTTCTCAAACGCGGTATGCCTTGAGTATTAATATTCTACGTTCATTGAGCAAAGCGAAATAACTCTTTCTAAATCACTGTTCAACTTTTAAAAAGTTGCAATATTCACGCCCTACGGAGCATAATTTTTAAATTCTACTCTTTACTTAAAACTTAAAACCGAAAAGATTTTTTAAAATCGGATGAAAAATAAAAAAGATACATCTAAAGGGCTGTTTTCAGCTTTGATCCCTCTAGAACCCTTATCTTTCAAAATTTTAATACCATAACCTTTTCCGGTCTGCAAATTAGGTCCTTCAATATAAATATCAAATATGAAAATATTTACTTAAAAACTGTGGCATCCCCATTGCTGGCGGCTGGATGGTCAACAACCACTCCCCTAACCATCGGGGCAGGAACGGGAGGGGCAATATGACGACGCAGCCCATTAGGGAACAAGGGGTGCCCAGCAATCGTTTCATCTGAAAAAAGGGCCCGGTAAGCCCTGCGCAACGCCGGGCTCAACCGGGAGACAAGGTGTCCCTGCACCCTCCAGTGCAAGAGCATGGCAGGATGAAGTATACCCCACAGGCGGTAAGTGTGTGACGGACTCTCATGAACGAAATGGCATAGGCTGTCCATGGCCTCCCGCAAGTCGCCTGGTACACCCGCACCGGGTTCCCTGAATACCTGAAAAGTTGGCACACTCTGTACAAGGTCAGTCAATGTGGCCCAGCTTCCAATGAGTTGGTCGGCCAACCATTTACACACTCTCAATCGCATGGATGTGGCCTCATCGCCCAGGGGCACGGACCTCCGGAACACGGGGTGGAGGTGGCAGAGTGTTACGTGATCCCTCAGCTTGTGTGTCCTCTCGGCACAATTGGGGAATGGGCAGGGAGAGAGTGGTGATCGTCTCCTCCTGTCAGGAAGTGGGTCCGTCTCCGGATGGGGTGGAACCACTTGCACTAGGTGCCTCATCATCATGATGTGATGGCGGTTCCACAGGGGGGGGGGGGGGGGGGCAGCCATCAGGTTTCCTCCGTCTCCGCTGGTCTGCTCGGTAGGCGCCCCAGCGTCGCACAACGGTGGCCCATCAGCGGGGCCTGCCATAGGTGTTCTTTCATTCCTCCACTCCCGGCGGATGGAGGCGCATTCTTCGTCAATCGACGATTAACACCCCCCAACACAATTAGGGCAAACAAATTGCTCCAAGGTGGAAGCCTCCTCAAAGGTGACACCCACACACAGACCGTGAAACCCTTCATCACAATGATCGCACTGTACCATCTACTTCGGAGACGAGGTGCATGTGGGGGAGGCTATGTTCTATGTAAGGTCTGTTACGGGGACGCCCCCGACGTCTGGGGGCAGGGGAGGACTGTCACAGCGCTTAGGGGGCCGACCTTGGCGTGGCTGCTGCCTGGGGGTGGAGTTCAGAGATTCGGGAAGCTTGCAGGCGCCCGCCGCCCCTGCAGGGGGGCTAGAAGCCAAGTCGCTCCCGGTCTCCCGCTTGGCACCTAGAGTTCTCAAAGTTCTCCCTAAACCGAACCATTCATGGGGGTTGTCCCTGTCAACACACTTTTTCAACCGGTCGTGATTGGCCACCATGACTGCCGACTTGGTCTTTACTCGGTACAGGTGGGGGTTCAGCTTCTTGACGATGATACCAGAGCCCTTTAATCTCCTTGGTTTTCGTGTATTTTGAAGGTAAAACCAGGCTCAAAATAGAGGTATTTTTTTTTGAAACGTACACTTTTAAAAGATGAAATAAGCAATGAAAATAAACAAACAAGATAAAGTTTTCATTTCTTTTAATCACCAGTTGGATTTTCAAGCAACATCCGTCTTGGATTTCTGGAAATAAATATGTCAATGATTTTACTGACATCTACCTTGATGTCTTTATGTATAAACAAAAGCATAAGAGCATTAAATCGCTCTCCTCCCATCGTAGAGCGCAGATAACTCTTAATAAATCGTAAATATGAATTGGCCCGCTCCACAGAACTGGATGTTACTGACGTCAAAAGTAGTAAATGAATAACTTTGGTGATGTTTGAAAACATGGTTCGGCATGTTCTATCGTCCAGAAGTGTCTTTGAAAGTGTGTCTGGCTGATCTGTTTGATGACTCCACATTTGCTTCCATAACTCTTGCAGAAATGAAGATTGGTCTGGCATGTCTGACCCAAAGCTTGTTTCTATAGCATGTAAAACTTCCTGGTTCAAACGAGAGTGATTTGAGGGCACCAGTCACAATGCTTGAGCACTTTGTTGAGCCAAGGTTGAAAACCGAAAGTCGAGTTGTTGTATTAAAGAATCCAAATATGGAAGTAGGTATTTCGCTTGGAGTACTCTTTTGCTGATGACGCAGGAACATGGCTTCTTTGAGAATGCCTTGAGCATTGACGAGGGACAGTCATGACACCCACCGTCTGTTTATTGAGCCATCTCCTCCATGCGATGGAAGACATTGTCATATTCATTATCAACCCATGTGCGACCATTCTGTATCCCTCCAATACATCCAAGCTGCTTCCTTGTAATTTCTTACTAAGTCCAGACATGTATTTAAAGAAATTCCGGATTGTTTGAAAGGAGGCAATACATTGTGAATCTGACAATTTTGCTACGAGACCATTTGCTTCCAAAGCCGCCTCTGCATCCTAGTTTCTTTCTCTTAACGAAATTGCTTCTAAAGATAGCAAAATTGGCTGATACATCTCTTGAAATGTTTGCAGGGCGATGTGTTTCTCTGCCCATCTGGTCTCTGAGAAAACATTAAACTTCTTCTTGTCAATTTTGTTTTCAGTTCTTTCATCGTTGATTTCATCAACAGCCCTTTCCAGCCTTCGCGTGCGCTTTGGTGAATATTTAAAGAATATACCCTGCTTCTTTAATGTGTCTAAACAGCTTTTACTGATGGCAAGATTCAGATCATGACAGCTACAATAATGATATACAGCTTCAGGATATTGGTCTTTAAATCGTGCTGCACACCCTGAATGTTTTCCAGACATATTTCCAGCACCATCCATTGTTTGGGAACGACATGAGTTCGGATCCAGACCAACTGCATTCATACACGAGATAATGGATTCACATATTTGCATTCCAGTGATTTCCTCACACTCTATAAATTCTATAAGCCGTTCAATAGGCTTCCCATTGACAACATACCGAATTACAACACCGAGCTGTTCCCAGTTACTGGCGTCAGTCACCTCATCACACTGATAGCCAAAGTATGGACCTATCGGCTGATCTCGAACCTCCTGCACAATTGTATCTTGTATGAACTTCTTGATACAGAAAAGTAGTTCATTTTGTGATGCTTTTGATACGTATGTCGCATTTTTTTACAGGATCTCAAATGATCGTCCAACAGGTTGTCACCACAAGATGCTCGAAAATCGAGAAGCTCTTTGAAATTCCCCATGTTTAAATTATCTTCTCTGCAACTTTGTAATGATCTTTTGACCCCAAAGCTAACATTTTTAGCATTTCAATATGTTAAGCTCGCCGTATTGTTGTGACAATGGACACAGAATATAAGTAATGAGTTAGATATATCAACAACAACCTCCCAAACTTACCCCCAACTAACTCACTGCCAGAGGTCCAGGTATTTCGTCAACAAAGACTCTCTGCCAACAAAAAGAAAAGGTCCATTGCAAAATGTTACAGAGACAATAAGATTATTTAGATTATTTAAGTCCAGTTTAAAAGCTTGTAAAGACGGTTACAATGTACACAATACGATTTAAGCCAGATCAACAGGAAAATCCTAAAACAAAGACCAAAAATACTCTTAAAAACTCAATTGTTTTTACTAGGGTTCCTGGACAATGCTTGGGTCCAACTTCAGTGTTTGATAAGTTTATATAAACAGTAAACCTAACTTCTTGATAGCTGCAATGCTTATGAACAGTAATGTAACTAGAGCAGAGCTCGTGGCAAAACCACGAGTAGGTCTTCCGTTGTTGCTGCGGGTTGAAAATATATGTGATATGGTGTCAAACGATTATAATGACTAAACTTTCAGTTCTGCTTTTGTTATAAAAACGTGTTGTGATTGAAAGCCTGTATATAAAACGTGTTTTGAAAAAGAAAGAAAGAAAATGTTTTATGAAAACTATTTGTCGAACACAGTTTGTGTAATCGTTTCAACCATTCTTTTAAAAATGAGATGTTTAATGGCAACTTAAATTTTCAAAGGGTAGCAAGCATTGTTATAAACAGTATGTACTCATGATTCATATCAGGAATTGTTTATTTTTTTTTAAAAACCGAACCCGCCTACAAAACACGTAACTTTTTCTCTGGGATAACTTCTTTATTTAAATCTTCCTAAATTTTTGAAGACTATGTGCAAGTTTAGAATTGTTACGTGCTGACAAAATTTAGTAATTAGTCAAAATTGATGGCCTCTCTGAACTTTTTCTACAGGGAAATGTGTGTCGTCTGATATAATTTAATGATACAAGTAGACTTGGGCATTCAAAATGATATATAATCAGCTAAAAAAAAAGATCAGCGGGAGAATTGATGCAAAAGCGAGCATCTAAATTTTACACCAGATGGTGCTGTTTATTTAGCCATGGTTCGGAATCCGTAAATGCAGACATACATTGTATGTACATCGATACTTCTTTACCTCCCCACATACAGCCATACAAATCAGGGTGCAACCTTCATATACACATGCATAGTATTATAGTTCTGGAAACTATTTATCTTGTATTTTAATATATTGGGTATTAATTAATTATTACCAAAATTAGTATTCCACTGGCTGTAGCTAACCTTGTAAGTAAATTAAGTTGCATTACAACCTCATAATACACAACTTCATTTAAAAGTTTTTTTTTATCAATTTTCATACAATTAGCAATAAATACAATCCCCAATAGCGCACATATATCTCCCTTAAGTGTAACTTTAAGAAACGCATATATTTTTGAGAGGCAGATATTATAGTCTGCAAGTCAAGTGAATTATCATGGTCTTTCAAAGAAATAAGAAATCTGTCGACACTTGCAGTACTTTGATGATTTCTATGGCGATCGACTGCATTTCATAATGTAGTCGTATTTCCCAAGAACAAAATTTCCTTTGACTTCAAACTTTTAATAATAATACATTATGAATTATTCTGTTCATAACTATAGAAGTTTAGCGTGTTTAACAGGTTAATTTATTAGCCTCATTCTCAGGTTACGATTTCACATCTTCAATGTGAAGATTATTGACTTCGAATAATAGTCCTATTGTTTATAAAAGCACCTTTCCAACTGTTACTTAATTACATATGTTCTGAGAAGCGACACAAGATTTTCGGTCGCGATTGAATTAACACATACTGACCGAATAAGCAAACAAATATGTTCAGTGACGGCGGACATAATGAGTAATTTTGTTTAAGATAGACGAATATTTCGTAACATCGAACTTAAATGGCGATTAAAATTAAAAATAATGAAATTTATAAGGAGGCGGTCATAATGTGACGATGTTAAAAAAAAGTGGCGGACATTTCGTGATGGCGGACATAACGTGACGATTTTTTCAAAAAAGTGGCGGACATATCGTGACGGCGGACATAACGTGACTCAACATTTGCCTGTTGTGTTGTCCTTTACAATGTTGATGTTAACCTCATGGAAAGGTAGAACAAAGGTATAATTGTAACTATTTTTGGTATAGAAATCTTCGATAACACCAAAACACAGCACCTCACCAAACTGGTCTTCACCATCATTGTTATACAGAGTAGTGTAGCTATTCCTCTGAGTCACCTTTCGATATGATTTTGAATGAATCATCTGCCCTCTGACCAAAGCACGTTGGTACTGAACAAATTTGCCATCATTTAACGGATGCGTTAAATGAATTTCTCCATTGAAGTCATGAATTGATGCTTTTACTTCCTCCCTTTTCCCACCAAGAAAATGTCGATTTCTACCTCAAACAAAGACTTCCAAAAAAAAAGGAATACATTTTAAGATTAAAACATTTGTTCTATTCATTCAATGTTTACAAATGAGTTTACATACACCAGTAGTTTTTATCATCTTACGCTTTGTATCGATCACTGGTCATTGTTTTCAACAATTCTGAGGCAGGTGAATCAGAATCGATGTTGGCATTGAACATTGGCAAGCGTTGTACAATGCTTACAGCTCTTGCAACCTGAAATTAATAACAAAAAGAAAAACAACATAGAAATTAAAACATTAATTGTACTGTTTTCAAAAATTCTTGAGCAAAAGTCAAAGAGAATTACAACAATGTGGAACATTTTAGTCAGTGTCTTTCATTCTCCCTTGAATGACCAGTCTACATTCAATCAAAGCTCAAAGCTGAATTTTTAATTCAGCAAAATATAATGCAGTCTGTCAGTTACAAAGTGATTCTTAACTAAACTTTTTTTTTCAACACTTTGCACTTTTTGTTGAGCAAGACTGTGTTAAAACTAAATAATATGATGTTCAGAAAACAATCAAGTTTTAAATTAAACATCCATTTAAAGTTAGGAATCGTATGATCATAAAAGTAATTCATTATTGCATAATCTTCTATAGATAAATGTAATGCAAATATCATTACAATCTAATATATTTACTCATTTAACAAATTAAGACTTAAATTTTTATAAGCAAGTTCAGAACAAAAATATTATTCATCTTCAGTGCATCAATTAATTTTTAATACTTTAACTTTTTTTAAATATTTCATAGGATCAAATTCAGAAAATTGATGAGTTGTTTCATCAAACTAGTAATCTAATACATAAGTTTACATCATTACTTAAATAAATGTCCTTTTAATCAGAGTTATTTCATTCAATTCTTCAGTAGACAATTTCACAATAATTCAATGGTTTTGTTTAAATTTATTCTATGCACCTTTTCCAACACACGACATTATCATAACTTACTTTAAAATCTAGAAAATTAAACAAAGCTTCTTTAAGATCAAGATCTTGTACATGCAAGGTGCCTACAGGATTATGAAATTCAAGATATAAATATTTTTATTGATGCTTCATAAAAACAGCTTTGTTTGATTCGGTGTGGTGGGGCTAAACTTTTGGTGAACACTATGAAAAATCATGTTTCAAACTGTCATTTTTAATAAAATATAATGGAAATAAGGCTCGTGCCATGTTTTTGTTTACATAAGTTCAATATACCGATAAAGGTTCTTTTTCAAGCTGAGTTTTCTAATTACTAATTCGTTTTTAACTTTAAGAAACAGTTCCTAGCATTTGTAACATTCATTTTTGGTCTAAACCTGAACATTTTCCTCAACATTTAAAATGTTAACAAAATCATGACCTCAGCTTTGATTACATTATCAAAATTGTGAGCTCTATATTTCGCTTATAACTCCACGACTGACACTCAAATTTTTGGTTGATTATTAGAAATGCCTAATTAAGTCATTGTAAACATTAAAAAGAGGGAAAAAAATTGAGCCAAATCGTGACCATGCCCCTTAATATAAAAGGCATCAAGTTATTTGCAGTATGTCACATTTTGCAACACAGATCTTTTCTATAGGGATGTACAGGTTACATCATGCAATTATTCTTGGTAACAACAAATATCAGGGTTTTTTTAAAAAGAAACATAATTGAAAGGTCAATTCATTACAAACAAACAAGACATCTGTGAGCAAATACTCAAAAGTGATACCCCCGCTCTGATCTGAATATACAAAATAAGCAGTCGATATTTAACAGGGAGTTGACATTATTTTTTTCAAAATGGATCCCATCATACGGCATGCCTACACAAGGAGGTTAAAATTTTAAGCCTCTGCTATTAATAGGTGCCGAGAAATTTTTGACAAAAATTTGTTTGAAAATTTAAGCTAAAAATAAACAGTCATCGTTTAACAAAAAGTTGACATCTGATTGGTACAAATTTAGATCCAACAATACAGCATACCAAAACAAAAAGTGTTTTAAAATTTAAAGCATTTGCAATCAATCACTCTAAAAAAAGTTTTACTTAGTAATCATTTTTTACTTAAAATCATATTAATAAGTAATAGGTAATTACTTAACATTTACTTACAAATTTAAAACAATTACTGAATTTCATGTCAATTACTAAATAAAAATATTTTACTTACATTTACTTAATGTGTAGAAATGTTTTACTAAGTAATTCCTTTTTACTGATTATTGTTATGAAAAAAGGGACAATCATTTACTAAAAACTAAACATGATTTACTAAGTAATTCCTTTACTGATACTTGTTATGATAAGGAACTATCATATACTTAACATGATTTACTAAGTAATTCCTTTACTGATATTTGTTATGATAAAGACTCTCATATACTTAAAGCAAAAACAGACTTACTATATAAGTATATTATGAGAGAGAGAGAGAGAGAGAGAGAGAGAGAGAGTTTGCACACAGACAGGTTGGGCAATACAATAGGAAATTTGAAAGTGACTAGCTTTACAGAAATGGCATATATCTCCTTTGCTTTCAAAAAGGTATAATTGTCCTTATTTATCAGAATTATATACTTGTCCATGCAAGGTTGTTTTATTGTCTCCACCTTTAAGAATCTTGATTCGCCATTACCAGCAGAGTCATGATCGAGAAGAACTAGATAAAAATTGCATTACACGGTGCAATATGTGTACATATCTATCATGTACATATTTGTTTAAAAAGAGCCAAATTAAAATATTTGATTTTTTTTTTCAATTTTATAATAATTACATTGCATAAGAATATAATGTCTTTAGCTATAAACTTACTTTCATTGAAATCCATTGTTAAGGAGATCAATGCAGTCTATACATTGCCATATTGATCAATGAGTCAAATCTCAAAACCATTCAGTAACCATGCAATAAAGTGCTTTTATTAATTCATAGTTATTTTGTACATGATCAGATCTACAAAATCAAATGGTATAGGAATGTGACATTTTTGCTGCTGCCCCCTATAAACATGCAAAGGACAATGGATCAACATATTATCAATGTGTATGAGCTCATGTCCTTGGGGCATACTCGGGTAAGCTACATGGTATGAAAGAATTTCTATCATTAAAACTTAAAGTTTCAAACATTTGTAAGTTAAAGTAAATACGTTGAATTTCTGAATCATCAAACCATTCTTCTGTGATCCAAATGGATTTCAAAGTCCCAAATTCAGGCATACTATTTGCAACACCAAATGCAATCTCACATTGGTTACAGACAAACTTTTGACCTTTGTACAAAATCCATCCTACCTCATGAACAGACTTAACTTGATTTGCATCAATACCAAAACAACTTGATAATTTTTCTCTCGAGTTTTCAATTTGCAAAACAGGTTTTTTTTTCCCAAACATGCAATCATTGTTAAACAATGGATGTTTGTCACATAAATTTAATGTACACTCATACATTGCACAACGTTCAGCAATAGATTTTTCAATATTCTTAAAATTGTGACATCCAATCATCCTTTCTTTGATGAAATTATGTTTTGATTCAAATCTCATAGCCCAAACATTACAAAGAGCTCCAAACTTTTCTATGGTTGATGGAAGATGTATTAAATAATGCTGTTTTGGAATAATGTTTTTTTCAGGAAACAATTCTTTAAATTGTTTTAGATGACTTGAAATCATTACCTTCAACATTTGCACTGATTCATAAGATATCAAGGGAGATAATAATATCAATGTAAGTTCACACAACTCTATCAAGAAATGAATGTATGGATTATTGAAAGCACAGTTTAGTTTATCGATGAGAAAAAAAGGAAGCAACCGCATAAGTACTATCATACTTGAAGCAGACTGCTTGAGAGTTGTATCATTTCCATTGATGACTTTGGCTGGAATAGGAGTTGGTTGACTACTTCTATTTGCATAACCATAAGAAAAAAATTCTATTAAATCATTAAGCTCTGTAACAGAGAAAAGCCTATCATCTAACAAAACTTTTAAAACCAATTTGATCTCATACACTGCAACTCCATCAAAAATAACATGAATGATGTCATGTGGAATTTGCTGAGTTAAGTCAAAATTTGGGAAATCACGGGCTACACTTCTGCCATTAATTCCATAGGCACGAGATATGGCATCTCTGACTGACTGAGTTTGTGCCACTGAAAGTTCATAGCACTGTTCATCATAACGATCTAAGTTTCTCTCAATGAAAAGATGCTCTTCAAAATTTGCCTGCATGTCATCAAATGTACATTCACAAGTTCTGCATTTTTGATATGCAAAACCAACACCTATTTTGTACCCCCCAAATTCATTAGCAGCCAAAGTATCTCCTACAAAACAATGACACCATCCAGCTATATTGTATTCGCAACTGTTGATGGTCAAAGTTATTCCCCTAGAAAGAGTTTCTAAATCTGTTTTTATTCTTTCTAATACAACATTAAGATTATGCTTATTCATTATAATCCTTTTTATAACCGCCAACAAACGAATTGCTGGTAATCGTGATCGATATAAAACTGGTATGTTTGCAAGACTGTAATAAAATAAACAGATATTGTGAGTTCCTGCACGCTTGTTTAGGGGATTGCAAATTTCAACATCATCAAAATACAACACAATTGGCAGAGCTATTTGGTTTTGTTGAAAATGTTGACGATAGACAGAACCAGTTTGAATATCAGAATAAAACCCATCCATTCTTTCTGCAGGTTGGTTATTTACAAGTTCAAGTATATCTTGGTTTTGCAGCAGTTGTTCAATGCTTTCAATAAGTGGAATATACATAAAAGTGTCTCTAACAACATCTAAATTAGCTTGTCCTCTCTGTCGAACCACTTGAAGCCTTTGGTCAACATGTACTGTCTGTGGCTCCTGCAAGAAGTTGGTTTAAAATAAGTAAGTAAGTAAGTAATTGTTTATTATAGCGACATTATGCAAGACATTTCTATTATATAAAGTATATGTCAAATAATCGTAATTTGCACCCGGCCCCCTATAAGTCACTTTATACAATTGTAACTTTATACATGCATAATTTCAGATTTATATTATATTTACCTATGAACATTGATAAATTACATTTCTGATGTACAAAATTTTAACACATTTATTATTTTTCCTGAGCTGGTATGCAGAGTTTATAAATGTAGCAGTTTGTAATGGGTATTTATTGATCAATGAAACAAATAAATATTGACTATTTTCAAATTCTTTAAAATTCACCCGGCCATATAGAAATATTTGAATTTCTGTTGTAGATTTTTATACAAAGTGCAGTATAAAAGAAAGTGTTTTTCATCTTCAATACATTGTTCTGAACATAATTATAATTCTAATTCTTCCTCACAAACAGATGGACAATGATATTCCTATAGAACTCATGCATTTTCATGTGGGGCCCTAATTATAAACAAATGTACCTATAGAGTTTGAAACAAAATTTTTATTTTGATGTCAAAATAAACAAGTTTTTAAAAATATAAATGCATACTTACAATGTATAGAAAGTTTTCTTTTATAAACTTATTTCTCTTATGTGCTGTGACCACTCCATTAAAAGGTAGTTCAATATCAAATATTTTACCGAAGGTGCGCTCAGATATTTCAGTGTAAGTCCTGCATAAAATGACGTAATCTGGTCCTCAGTATGTGGAAACAACTCTCTACATTATTATTGACCCCACTAGCAACATCTTCGGCAGCTGTCTGCAAAAAATTAAAAAGAATACAGAATCATTATTTGAGGTTTATTTGTTTTTTGTTTTTTCTTTATAAAAATGCAGTCTTGTGAAAAAAAATCCCAATAAGGCCAAAGGGCTTTGTGAGAGATTTTATTACCTGATATCATAAACAAATTATTAATTTTTGATGGCTTATTATTCAAATGCAAGAGTAACCATCATAGAAAATGGGTATATTTTTGTTAACAGTCATATATAGGTCTTAATACATATGTGTATAATCGTGAGAAGCACATCTCACTGATTTAAAAATCTTGCTTTTGATATAAACTAAATGGAAATATAATAAAATTTCAGCACTCGTAATTTTATATTCCCGTGATTAGATGCAAAACAGTTAAAATAGTGAAATTTAGTACTTGCATAAAATAGGAATCTACAGTATAAATTATCTTATCTTTTATCTTCACTAAAACATAATAATATTACTATCCCCTTTTCACTCTGTTGAAATTTTACTTTACTCACTTCTCTTTATCTTTTAACAAGCAGCGCACCCTACTCAGAGTACTCAGAATTAAGGGCGAGTAGTATCGAGAGATAGATAGATAGATAGATAGATAGATAAACATGAATGTATAATACATGCACTGTGAATAAATAATATGAATGAACGACAATATATAACATTACGAATATCAACATATATACATCACGTATCCTGTACATATCTTTTAGATTCATGATGAACGACACAGCTTTGCGTTTGTCAAAATAATCATCTGTGTAATTGTCCTGCATATTATCCTCTTCATCATTTTCATGATCATTATAACCATCCATGTTCATGTGAACATCCATAGCCTACAATACCATAACTTGTTTATTAAACAAAGTGTTTTTTTTTAATATTTGAGAATTCAGTGCAAAAGAAGGAGAACATCTACTGACCCACTGTACATGTAATATTTATAAATTTAAAGGAAAAAAAACAGCTGAATAGTCTTACCATTTCGAGATCGTTCGTTTAATGAACCGAAACATTATTATGAACACGGGCTGTCTGTGCATCATTCGTTTCTTGAACTGGTGTATTGTTTACAACAAACTCTGCCTGTGTATCCAACATATCCAAATGGTATTTCATTGTGTGACGATAATACGAATTGTATTTCCGATATACTTGTTTGCATCCAGAGACCCTGCATTCTACCCGGAAATCTGGTTTCTATGAATGTTCTGAGAATATATGCCTGATTAAAATTCGCAAAGTTACTGCAGTAAAAATAACACAGATAGGACATTTCCAAACCATGGTATAGGAAGATGTTATAGACAAAAAATCCATTAAGTTGTACCAGAGACATAAATGTAGTTGTGCATTCTTCAGATTGTAAAAAGAGAAAAATAGGATTAAATTCTACGAATGAAGATATATTGTCTTATATTTTCGAATTTCTGAGATGGTTAGAAACTTTTATTTACGTTCGTGTTAACTGTGCGACTAATCTAAATACGAATCACTTTGGCTTTTCTTCCACAACACACTTCCGTTTCGCGCCAAATCCGATTTGCGCCGGGTTATCAAAATGGCTGAGACTCGTGAGAGGATGAGAAGTTTCGAAGACTTGGGCGCTGATTATTGGATGGCTGAAAGAAAGGGATGTGTTAGGAGACGTTCAAGATTTGATAGCAGGTATATCATTCCCATGGAAACATCAAATTTAATACTTTGTATAGATTATAAATGTATTATGCAACCAAAGTAGATATAATTAGGCTTATATATATATATATATATATATATATATATATATATATATATATATATATATATATATATATACTAATATGAATGGGACATAGTGCAATATTTAGTTGTTCTACTAGTGATTGACGATTTCAATTGAGTCGGAGGACTCAACTAGATTCATTCACTGGCACAGCCAGGATAGTGTTACCACAAGGGGCTTGGTTGCTGGATAGTGAAGTTCCTAATTAATTGTTTCTGATGAAAAAATTGATAAAATTGGTAATTAAAGGTGTATTTCAGTGTTTTGCAATAAATAAATTCACCGAAAACCCCCATTTCAATCAAGTTGATTGTGGTTGAAAAAGTGTTTTCAATGTACATTTAAAAAACTTAAGTAAAATCAAGATCCATATTTCAGGTGCAGCTTACTAAGAAAAAGAAGACTAATTAATAAAACCTCTGCTCATATACACTTATTTCACAATTGTCATGAGAGAGAGTGTGTCATTAAAAAATGCATGATACATGTACATCAACATGTGAATTATTTATAAGTATGAAGGGTAGAAAACTTTAACATACTTTTATATAACATTATCGTCACCATCTCTTTCAAAATCCATATTTAAGGCACTGCTACAATACAAAATAGAGTCTAAAATGCCATCCAAAGCAATATTTTTGTTTCTATAAAACTTGTTTCCAATTGTGTCTATCCTAGTAAGCGTTCGCATTCTTGAAGCAATAACTAATAATTTCTCCCTTGTGTTTACACGTTTAACATGTACTTTAATTTTCAGACACCGCTCTGCGCATGAGCAAAGCATATCGTTAACAGTCCGTGCTGGAGGTAAACGCGTGGTTTTACTCGGTTCGTGTTGAATTTCTCTAACACTTTTACAATGTCATGTTGTCGTTATTTTATTTTTCAATTTAATGCATGTAAAGGTACATGTACAGTGTAGGCCGATACGCTTTTAAAAAATTATTTCCTGAACTTTTGAAATAAAGAACCGATATTGATATTCGAAGTAGAAATTTTCCTTCCCGTGCGCTCGGAGCCCGTGTGTTGCCAGCAGTTCTTCAACGTCAAGAATGATTAGTAAAGTACATGTATTTTATTTTATTTCTAAACTCGGGGCATTTCCGAAACCTTTGCGTTTTGTCGTATTTTTCATACGCCGGAAATTATTTTCTTAAGTATGCCTTTTGTTTTGGACGATGCGACTCGAACACGTTGACAATCTCAACAAAATCATTCGTGCGTGACCATTCACCTGGGTAGTACGTGGTTGGCAGATATTAGGGCTATATAAACTAATATGGCTGACAGTGGCCTGTCGTTTAAATGACTTCAGTAGAGCTTTAAGGTATGTACAGAACACTAGAACATGCTACTACACTAGTTTCACAGATCGATTCAGTATGCTTTTTAAAACAGCACGTTTCACGTTTTCCACGGTTCTGTTTAAAAACTAAAGCTTTAAGCTTTGTGAATGGTGTGCTAGCTTTTTTAAGGACCGAGTGCAGTCCGAGTGCACATGGTTTTGAGTATATTTATTTTCAGGCATTCGTTAGTGCAAAGTTATCACTTTTCTGTATTGTGTTTTTATTTGAAATTAGCATCATTCTGAATTTATTACCATAATAAATACTGTAATGGTGCTCACAAAAGCATCGTTTCCTGATATTGTAAACATCTGCCTAGAACAGAATAAAATACGATTCCAAGCTGTCATAACTTGTATTGTTAAGATTCTTTGACTGGGCATCAACGGTTACTTTAAAGACCAATAACAGGCAATAAAGATAATTCTTATAACTGAGAGTTCATTATGAACATATTTTACTGTACATGTTACATGTACCAGTGGACAAAAAGTGATCAGAATAATTTGCTGAATGATTGACAATGTACATAAAATTGTAATTAAGTATAATTATGTTAAGGAGAGTGAGCTGGACATCCTCAGTTGCATGGAAGCAGTATCACAGCAAATTAAATACCAGTCAATGGGATAAGCAATGGTGCCACTGATTTCAAAATGCAAGGTATGGAAATCTGCCGTGTAGTAACAAGTTAATTAGCTTCTTTTTGATAAGTGTATTACATAAATTTAATAACTGAAAATCAGGAAGGGGGTCCTTACCAAAACCCAATCCCTTTTTTTAATCCACACATTGAATTTATACATTTCTATATTACATGTATTCCTTCTATTATGTTGGAAATTATATGGGGTATAGCATTTCCATGTGCCAATATTATATATCCATAAATTTGCAAGATATGTGATTTCTACTCAAGGAATTAAATAATTTTTATCCTGAAAATACACATTTGGGAAAGAAAATTACATGACTGACTTATCTTTATATAACGATATTTCATTATACAGTCTTCCAACATGGGAGCAAATCTGAGGCTAAGGCTTGTTGTTGTCACTAATGGAGATGAATCTGTATCAACTTGTATCGTGGTTGGTGATGGTGTCAGTATGGATGTGGGGCACAACATAAAGGAAGCGTTGAACATTTTAATCGTTCTGTACTATGTGCTAGATCTGACATATCCTAAACAACATCAGTTGGTGGGATTTCTTCAACACGATGTACTTCAGGACAGAAAGAATTACTTCTTCATGTCGACCAGCTACCTCAACTTTTCCAGAAAGGTTGATGAGATGAGCTAGCCAATGAGTAATTAGATTGTCACATGTCTGAAAATAAAGTAGTAAACATTCTTTTCGTTTGTAATAAGAACTGTAGAAAAGACAATTGAAACTTGAATACATGAGTTTTTAAAATTATCTGTACATTTTCGAAAAATTAAAAGAATATTTTAATAAAAGTTTAAAATGTATATTCCAGTCTCATTTCATATTTTTCTATCAAAATATACAAAATAGCTATCTAAAAAAATATGTATCCCTTGTGAAATTTTTTGAGTATGCCTTAGAACCATTGAATAAATGTGTTTAGATTTTTAACACCTGAAATTTCATATGTTTATAACCTAATCGCTAAACATGAGTAACATGTTTAGATTTTAAGCACTTTTGTAAATATGTTAAGAACATGTTAAAAAATTAAACACATAAAAAATATCTAACATGGTTGGTGTTTAGAAAAATCTTTCGGAGCTAAACACATTTTTTACAGTGTACGTTTTAAATAGTATTGCTACTGTAGTAATGATCAAATACTTTATTAGTATGTCACTCCTTCAACGAAACCCATCTCTGCTTCTGCTACAGGTGTGACTGGATTAGCGATCAGAGACAATATCATGAACAGGAATGTACATCAGACAACTAAGTAAGCTTCACATTTATTGATTGGACGAAGCAATATACAAACATTATTCTTGTTGCCCACAATCAGTTCTAACAAAAAAACATTAAGTGATTAGTTATACATACTTTAGAATGAACTTTTTATTTAAATAATGAGTTAATGAAAATAATTAACTCATAAACTACACATAATCTGAAAAAAAATTCTGAAGGTAAATGTTTTATTTAATTTGTAGGCGCAGAAGACTGTCTAACTCTAGCAGGCATTCCTTTTCTCTTCGAAGAAAAGCAAGAGGACCTCACTTAATTCAAGCTGGATGTCTAATGCCCCATCTATATACTGGCCAAAGAATGGGAGAAAAAAGTTTGCTGTATATGTAGAATGGTGTTAACTGCTAAGATGCGAAAATTTCTTCCAGGCATTTGTTGTTTTCATGGCTTCATGGACATCATAACTATGCAACCAGTTTTCTCCGCACAAGTGTAGGAGTAGAGAAGACGATTTTTAAAAATTTGGCTTTTTTTTATATCTGGCCCCACATGTGGCGCCCAGGGGATGGTAGTGCCATGAATTTCACAAGTTAGATTACCATATAGATGCATCACACCAAAAATAGTAACAATCAGCCTTGTAGTTTTTAAGAGGTTAAAGATGTAAAATTGTTAACGCACGACGGACGATAACAGATAGCAATAGGTCACATGAGTTAAAAGTTGCTGAATGCCTTACCAGAATATATTCTTCTGAGTATTAAGCAATTAAAAAAATGAAGGGACAGAGCAAAAATAAGAGTGCGCATTTCAAAGCCAAAAAAAATTGCCGTTGCAGAGGCTCTGGGCAAAAGGGAGCAGGTAAAAACGGGGCAGCCCTCAAGGTATTTGCAAATTAAATTAGAATACATATACGCAAGATAGGAAATACATTCTGAATGATGTGGTCCCACCATGCAACTCCGCCCGAGAACTGCATGCACAGTACCTGAGAATGAACCCCCTAACTAACAGGAGCAGAACTCCTACAGAATGGTTCACATTGAGAAGACCAGCAAGATATTCAACGCTGCCTACCTGAAGCACAAACAACTAACTGCTTAACGTGCCTTGAATTTGACTTTAAAGCTGAACGAGAAAAATAAGTTTACTGGAAATAGACCCTTAAATGCCTGTACTGCAACTTCTGGTCAGAACAAAATAATCTGTAGGAAGAAATGCAGACAGACAGCCGGGGTCTAAAGACTGCTTAAACCAAACATAAGCCTATGGGTAGCCTTAATGGAAAATCCGATAATGGGGACCACCCTACAAGAAATATTCCTGGCCCTCAACTGTCCAGCTCTATCCTACACCGGACTGCAATGCAGTGGGAGTAAGATGGTCCCATGATGGTGTAGATGGTTGAAGAAGGTAAGAAAGTACCTTAAGGACACTCTGGAAACTGCGGATACCCACTCCTTACACCTATACCATTTGAAGGTGACAGCTACTACAACAAGCCACTATACTGGTATCGGGACAGAAATCCATTCCAGTCTGCACCACAGGGTACTTAGACCATATGTGAAAATCTTACCACTGAGAAAAAAAACCATAGGGTCGCTGCAAAAAACAAGCTTTGTCGTAAGCGTACAAAAATGGGCAAATTATCATCCAGGAAAATGCTCACCATCCCTTACCATGGAGTGAACACTTCACCGTCGAGGAAATCTGTCATGAATTACTAACAAAGAACCTACCCCATTAGCCATATGACTACAGATGGAGACAGTGCCGTATTCCGTAAGGGAAAACAGAACTAATTCCAAAAATATTGAATGAGACACCAACTGATACTGTGGTTTCATCAATATTCGTTGAATACCAATTTTCATGGATTTCGTTGTTAAGTTAATCCACGAAATTTAATGTTCACTGAAATGAAATTTCTGTTATCATTTTGTATTGATAGGGTCATTAGCCTCGAATTTACGTATCCTTGAAATTGTGATTTTCATTTTATCCACAAAAATTGATACCTTTGAATATTAATGAAACCACAGTACTGACTATAAAAAGCATTGGTTGCTGAAATCATCGATGTAATAGGCCGAATTAGCAGAGAACTGTTTAATGTCTCGATGAAGTCCAGACATTATGTAAGAGACACAGATTATCAGTCAAAGTATGAACTGTAGCGTGTACTGATGAAAGAAAAGGTTGCCCTGTGTCTACCTATTTGTGCAGGTAAAGCATTTTTATATCGGTTAGTGCTTGCAGATAGCTGCGTCACTTGTCAGTGTCGATTTAACAATTTCGGCAATGATATGTTATGTGGTAGTGTATTCCAAATTTGAGAAGACGTTGGATACTATGTTAATTGCCAAATCAAGGGATAGCATCAATTATTATCAAGCATGTGACAGTGAAGGCCTTGTGTCGTTCAATTCAAGGTTGGCAAAAAAAGCGAAAAGTACTGGTTAATAAAGTACAACTTATAAAGTAAAAGTACCTTATATTTCGTCTTAAGAGGCAGTCTACCATAGAACCATGCAAATGGCTATCAATGGAAGTATATCGAAATTTCATGAGACTTGGCACAGATATTCATGATAATCTAACTTGATTATAATGAGAATGATTTTTATTACATTACATCAGTAACTATGGAAACGGATGGCACTTGGGTTTTCCCCTTGTTCTATTTATAGAACTTTTGAAAAATTAGACAGCATACAATTCTTTTTAGTTTACTGGAAATATTACACACTGCAATTGAATGAAACCCGTTTCTTCACATTGTGAAAACCCATAGGTATTCTGAATAATAAGGAATTTAAATTTCTAAACACAATACACAAAGATATGTGGGCCTTAACTTCATGAAAATACTGAAATTTTACCAAAATTGACCTATTTGCACTAAAACTGGCATAACTGCCCAAGAAACGCATCAATTAATATAATATTTTGTCAGCTTATATGGTCTTTATTTATCTTTAATCTGGTTGAGGGAATTTGGTTGCAAATGAAATTCTGTGGAAATTTTGGGGGGTGGGTGGATTTGGGAGGGGGTTGGGGTGGACATGGTGCACTTTTATCTAGGGTAAGAAAAATGCTATTACATAATTATTTAGATTTTCCTTGCCAAATAAAACAAGTAGTAATGGAGAATTAAGTAGTCTTAAAAATTAAACACACAGAATTACTATGAATTGCCCTCAGTCAAGGGGCGGGGGGGGGGGGGGGGGCTGCGATTGAAAGGAAACTTGGACCATTAAGTTTGTCACCTAACAGCGACGCGCAGTGGGTTAGAGGGTGTACTACGAATCTGTAAGTCATGAGTTTGACTCCCGCTCTGGGTTTTTACAATTTTTACCTCTCCAAATATTTTTAAAAGCTCTTTTTTGGTTAAATATTGTAAAATTTGAAAATTTTAAACCGGTGAAAGTATTTCAATCACAATGTACATTAATCCATATTAAAATCGACAGATGTCCCACAGCACCTCAATTTATATAAGCATCCGCTTTGACATAAAACTGTTAAAATACAATAACAATGGATTTCATGTTACATGTATTCAAATTTAAATGAATGTACATATCAAACACTTTTTTTTATCATATACATTTGTATTTTTGAGCAGAGTTTACAACATAAGTATATTGTTAAGATGATATCTGAGAAGAACACAGCAAATAACAATCTTTAACTTAATAAATAACCTGTTTAATATTCATGGATTATTTGTTACAGTTATAAACTTCAAAATGTACATATAACCACCTGATATGAAAAAAAAAATCCTGAAAAGCCTACATGTAACACTCATTTATAAGAAATACTTGTAATGAGCCTTTGCTTCAAATGGAGCAAAAAGCAAAGACCAAATTATTGCAGTTATTTTCATGAAATATGAAAAGCCATTGTTTACAAAGCTATGAAATAAAATATGCAATACAACCAAATTTCAACCTTCAATGAATACATCGGAAAGAGAATTTTAATTTCAGAAAAAAAGATACAAAATCAGTGAATTGAAATATTCATTATTCAGTTACATACGAAAAAAAGACAGAGATGTGCAATTAATTTAAATTTAGAAAGTTATCATCATCAATTAATACATGTATCCCTATTAGCCAAATAACATCATCAATAATACATGTAGTGCTATTAGTCAAGTAAAATCATCAATTTATACATGTAGCATTAGTGGACAACTATTATGATCAATTAATACATGTATCACTTTTGGCCAAATAACAACATCAATTCATACATGTAGTGCTATTAGTCAAATAAAATCATTAATTTATACATGTAGCCGTATAAGACATCTATTTTCAATTCATACATTTAACACTGTTAGACAAATACATGTATTACCATCAATTTATACATGTAGCACTAATAACCAAACAACAACTACTCACACATGTAGCACTTATCTTTTAGTCAAATAAAATCATAAATTCATACATGTAGTGCTATTGAACAACCTTTATCATCATTCATACATGTTGCCCTAAAAGCTAAATAACATTATTGATTCATACATATAGCACTGATAACCAAACAACATCAATTCATACATGAATCACTATTTGCCAAATAACATCATCAATTTAAACATGTAGCAATTTAAGACAACAATGATCATTAATTCATGTATGTACATGTTTCACTCTTGGCCAAATAACATCATTAATTCATGTAGCGCTGTTAGCCAAATACATGTAACCTCTTCAATTCATACATGTGGCGCTACTAGTCGAAGAACATCATCAATTCAAACGTATAGCACAATTAGCTAGCCAGGTAACACCATCAATTCACACTAGTGCTATATGTCAACTTTTATCATCAAATCATTCATAAAGTTTACATCCTCAATTGATATACGTAGCGCTATTTGCCAAATAACAATCAATTCATACCTGTAGCGCTATTAGTACAAAAACATTATCAATTCATATATGTGTAGTGCTAATAGAGGACTAACATCATCATTCGTACATGAAATGCTATTATAGAACAGACAACATCAATTCATATATTAATTATGTAATGTTTTTAGCAAACTTACATCATCAATTCCTTCTTGTAGCACTATTAGACAAATAAAATTATCAATTCATACATGTAGCACTATTAAATAACTAACATCATTAATTCATACATGTAGAGCTACTAGCCAACATTCATACATGTAGCACTTTTGGCCAAATACCATCATCAATTCATACAAGTGATGTTAGACAACTCTTATCATCAAATCATTAATGAAGTGCTATTATCTAGCTTACATCCTCAATTGATACATGTTTGTCTATTAATGGCCTAAAATAATCAATTTATACCTGTAGCGCTATTAGAAGACTTAATTACGTCATCAACTCATACACATGTAGTGCTATTAGAGGACTAACATTATATAAATAGTGCCTGTTTGGGAGGGTAACAGTTGAAATTGACACCCCAAGGACACCATTGTCAACCGACGCGAAGCGGAGGTTGACAATGGTTTTCGAGTAGTATTTAACATGAAAATATAATAATATGAATTCATGCATGTATCACAATTCTCTTTGAATACTGAAGTTGATCAAGATTCATAGATGGCTGTGATTTTACAGGGGAGTACTTTCCATATGACAATAATTTCACAGCTTCATTTAAGATTTCATGCCCTGTTCTTTCATCTTTGGACTGATCAGACCCCACAGTTTTCTGTGATGACAGAAGATCAAAATCTGAAAATAAATATATACCGGTATATTCATTAAAATATATGTATTCAAAGTATTAGACTAAACTCAGCTGTTGGATACACACATATATGTACCACTATAATACACATGTAAAGCATTGACAGCTTTAATAACAACTATATGACATTTCAGAAAAAATTATGCATTGTAAAATTTACATAAAATAATCATTTCAAGTGGCAGCCAATCTTTGAATGACCTCGATCCCTAAGATGATCACAGTGACTTTTATCTACATTTAGCATTGTCCTTGTGCCTGAATCACATTTAAGCTCATTGAACTGTAAAACTGAAATTCAACCATACAGTTCAAGAAACATATATACCACCCATGCGGCAATAATGAAAAGGGTCAAAAAATTCATATTTGGAATATCTATGATAATCTATGATAATAATGCCAAGTATGCATCATTAATCATCTTGTACATCATGTAATATTTTTTCACTGTTATACCTCTTGGGTTAGAAAAAGATATATCAGCGTCCATTGCTTCAGAATCTGTAGTTCTCTCTAATAAACAGCATATTTCTACAAAAGAGTACGGTACATTTAATGTATATCTAATATACCGGTAATGTATATGTAGTCTACATCTTAACAAAAATATAGCCAAATCTTATTTCTGATTTTCATACACAATATCTAATGTACATATACAAGTATCAATTGGATATCCCAAATGTTGATTAGTTGAACTCTCAATAGACATATTGTAAAATAACTAAATATAAAGTGTAGATGATTAAAGATTTTTAACCATTAAAAGACACTGTTATTATCAATTAATCTAATGTTGTCCAGCTAAATAAGTTTTTAGCATGAATACAAACTATAATGCTATCTTAATGGGACAAATACATTAACCATTTGAAATTCCCTTTGATTTTTAAGACATTTTTATGTATATAAACCTGTTTTTCTCTTAAATACTTAAATGAAAGATCCAGGCCTGGCATGCCCCCCCCCCCCCCCCTAAATATCTTTGGACAACATTTGTTCTTACATGTAGTACTCCTCAACTCCTTTGTATTTATATTTTCTGTTTCATATGTAATGTACAACAAAGTTTTATGAGTTGAATACATCATAATAATTCAGTCAATCAATTGTGTAAAAAACACACCTTTCAACTCCTCCTTCAGATCTGTATTAATCTTGACACAGTTTTCTCTCAATGCGTTTTCTGCAAACACCTATTAATGGTAAAATTCCAAACATCTGATCAGTCTGATGTGTCCATTATGCATTAATTTCCCCGTAAACGTTGGTTCATTTAACAGAGTTTTTGTTCATAATCAAAACAATAATTTATCAGTGACAACAGGTAAGGAAATTGAGATCAAGCATGAGTTTATAAAAGCACTAATTCATTCCTTGAATAATAAAAATAGGTTTTCAAATTTGTATGAGTATTTCAACAAGTAAATTTTAAGTTTAGAACACTATACCACTATAAAAACTAAACTGTATATCTTTTCCATAGATATCTAATCAAATTGGGAGGGGGGCAGTTTTAATCTGATATTGATGTGCATTTATTTTATGCATACATACATGAGTTTGTCCTAGCAATATTTACTGGTACACATAAGAGTACTGTTATATAAATATTTTTGGTTTGTTAAGAATTATATTATGTCATTGGGTAAAGGCAATTTTTTCTTACCAGAACCAGTTGGAAAATGTGTGCTCAGCTTCATCCATATCTCTCGGCTTTGAATGAATGTAATTCCACTCGCGATTATGCCAGATTGAGATTGTTTATGTAGTGAATGACAGCATGTTCTCCTTTTCCTTTTCCACTGAATTCCATATTCCTGCCTGTGTTTAGCACATGTACGCCCGCTGAAATTTGACAGCCTCAACCCATGCACACCAGCACGATAATTCTGGTATTTGTACAAAATTTGACTCAGAGGTACATTTAAAATATCTCAAGTGTGCTGAAGTGTTTTTCTTACAATCCTAAAGTATATTATCTGCTTTCTCTTTACAATTTTCACCAAAACTACATTTCAAACCATCCATTTTGTTGACATCTGGCTTTCTCCAATCATTCTTCTTTATCTTCTTTACACGAGAGTTCCACAAAGGGAGATAATTTAATTTGTAAAAATCCCGAATTTAAACACCGGAATATAAGCTTAATATTTATTTGCAACCAAATTCCCATTCAAATATAATTTTTTATGGATAATCCATTGTTTGAACCAAGAAACTCTAAATTTAAAACGTTTCTTGAGGTTTTATATCCTACTAAGAGAAGTAGTGTGTTTTGGACATTACCTATCTTATTATAATATTTGATCATCTAGCTTAAAATCAACGAATGAATTAAAAAATATGTGTGCACCAAATCAAAGGTATTTGTATCAGATTTTATGTGAATCTGACTCCATGTATGATTAAACTCTATTTAATACTTAAATGACTCTATGAAATTAGCCTTATTCATGCATGAAATTTATTATGAATAATGAGCTAAAAATAGAAATGGTCTTATCTGGGGGATTTCAGTGGTGCAGATAAATTTAACCATGAAAATTTGATAAAATAGACAATATACTTTAGATATATCCAGATAAACTATGAAAATTAATCTACACCCTTCATTATAAAATTTTGATTTTGCATGGTTCTATCGTAGACTGCCTCTTAATCAAATTTGTTGAAATATAAACAATAGTATATCATGTCGGCTATGACATTTTATAATTGTCTATGATTTCCTGTAATGGTTCATTCATACACCATTGATATTTGTTTTTAGACTCAAGTCAGGTATAGGTGCATCTATACAGTAATCATAGATATGATATCAAAATGTCCATTTTCTGGCTATTTGGTGCATGTGAACATGGGCCAAAAAATTATGAAAAATTATTTGTGACTAATCCCAAAAAATATTTCAAAAATTATTATGGGCAATGATACTGACATTAAGCAGGCCGATCCTTATTAAAGAATTCGTACGTTTTATATGTCTGCGATATTCTTAAATGTTGGGTTGTTTATAGTTGAGTCTCAGTACTTCATTAAATAGTGCTGCTGTGAACAAATAAATTTTATAGAAGCCTGTGCTCGGTTTGAGTATTACATGTAGTATTTCAGTATTACCAAGCATAACACATATTTTAAAACATAGGTAATCACAGATTACAAAGCTCACCGAGACGAGACATCACCCTTATGAGACTTCACCTTTATGAGACCACCTTTATCATATTAAATGAAAATCATACTTTATGATCTTGGATAGTCATGGATTCTGTTTTGACACAATATTGTATATCATCTGTTAAAAAATTGTATGATAATCATATGTTCATATGTTAATCAATACAATAATATAAAATTAAATATTGCATCCTATCATATTTACAACATATTTCATATAATACAATAAAATACCATAATAAACGATGATGAGATGACATTGTATTGTGTTATACGTTATTGTATTTGATCAAATAATACAATATCATAAAATATAAAACAATATAGCATTGAAACATATGATATTATATTGTATAATATAGTATGATATTGTATGATACTGTATCATTTTTGATACATAATATGATATTGTATTATATTATACAATATTATTTGATACAACATTGTATCATATCAAATGATAAAATATTATGTTTTAAAGTAAAATATTATATAATACAATATTATATTATACATATTGTATCATATGATACAATAATATATTTTAAATATCAAACATTATAATTTCATGTGAATCAGATGTGATAATATATCATATTATAAACCAATATCATATAATACAATATCGTATGATACGATATTTTATAATATAACAGTATCATATTATACAATTTCATGTAATATAATTCTAAATTACAGAAATTAATATCATATTATACAAAATTGTATGATACAATATTATAGAAAATACAATATAGTATCATAGGATACAATATTATATTTTGCAATATCTTATACACAACTGTCAATAGTATCATGTGATTAAATAATTAATTAATAATACAATATAATATTATACAATATTGTATCATAATATACAATACTCTACATAACGATATCATGATACAATATCATAACATAAAATATCAAAAAAAATTATACAATATCATATCGTATCATATAACTTTTTATAATATTACATTTGATATTATATTGTATCATATTAAACAATATTGTTTCATACCATACAATACTATATCATATGAAACATGTTATATCATTTATCAACAAACACATCTATCGATCGAGCAGGTTTGAGTGAGGTAGGAGGAGATCAGGGTCTGCATCTGAAGCAACCTCTGCATTTCATTTATAATATAGTTATACAACTATGCAAGCTATCATCTATAAAACATGTGACCTGTTCCAAAAAAACTAAACCTCATCCAGCATCCGAAACCTATGGCTCAGATTCAGCATTTAAGCCTGTCAGGTGCATCAGTTTTCATAAGACGCATCTCCATGCATGTTTGGTGAAGTTCAAACCAGTAATAACTAAGATATCATCATCAGAGGGCACTAGCAATTAAAACCTTAACCTGCTCCAGCATCCGCAACCTTTGGCTCAGATTCAACATCCATGCCTGTCAGGTGTATCTGTATCATAAGACACACCATCCATTCAAGTTTGGTGAAGTTAGGACCTGTAATAACGAAGGTATATTTTATAGCATCCTTGATAATGGAGATCAAGCTCTGCATCTGAAGCTTCCTCTGTGATTCATTCATACTACAGTTTCATCAACTATGCAAGTTTGAAAAAGTACTATTATCTATTAAACATGTGACCTGTTCCAAAAAACTTAACCATATCCAGCATCTGAACCCTATGGCTCAGACTCAGCATTCAAACCTGTCAGGTGCATCAGTATCATAATACGCACCATCCATGGAAGTCTGGTGAAGTTAGGACAAGTAATAACTAAGATATAATCATCAGAGGGCACCTGTTTAAAAAACTTTAACCAGCTCTAAAAACCTTAACCTCCTTCAGCATCCAAAACCTATGGCTCAGATTCAGCATTTAAACCTGTCTGGTGCATCAGTATCATACGACGCACCATCCATGCAAGTCTGGTGAAGTAAGGACAAGTAGTAACTAAGATATAATCATCAGAGGGCACCTGTTTAAAAAACTTTAACCAGCTCTAAAAACCTTAACCTCCTCCAGCATCCGAAACCTATAACTCAGATTCAGCATTCAAGCCTGCCTGGAACATCAGTATCATAAGATACACCTCAAAAAAGCAAAAAGCAATATCAAAGTGTATCTGCACCCGAGAAATTATTCAACAAATAAAAAATAAAACAAAATCAACATCTTCAATCATGCACATACTTACACATTGGCGGCATTGTTGCGGTGGTTGCGTCGTCTATCGGGAGGAAAAAAAACACTATTTACATTAGCTAATAACATTAAAAATAGATTTTTCCGCTATCCCTTTTTTGGAGAAAAAAAAATTATTACCAGGGCACAAAGGCCTTCCATTAACGAAACGGCAAGCCATTGCGAAATGTGATGCAATCGGCTATTAATTGTGCTTATTCATTGGATAAAAGTAACCGGGGGGGGGGGGGGGGAGTTTTCTCACAAGCGGTGTTTTCTTATGATCGGTCTAACCTTAGAAGTGTGAGCGCAGAGACCCGTTTCAGGAAATAAAAAAATAATTACCTCTGCACCTGTGGTTTTTCTCTGTCGAGTCCAGCATGACTATGTCTTAGATCTGGATCTCTTTGCATAAATGTACATACTGTACAATAGATCCGCAATTACCCCGAATTCTTAATTGTACGATCGGGACCAAGGTAGTTATATTTCGAATGAAACATTCTACTTCTACGTATGATGCATAAAGGGGACAAACATCCTCACCAGTGCACGTTGCAAAATTGCCAAAATCAATTTTACACATATCACATTCCGATGCCCCTCCAAATAGTATACAGACAGAGAAAAGAATCACAAAATGCATTTTAAGGAGGTAATAAAATCTGATCTTTTATGTAGCAGTGTTATTGAACAAGCATTCTGAGAATATTGCATAAGAAATACACGTCCCCTACCAGTTTGTAGAAAATTGTGAAAACAATGCACTGTTATGCAGAATATCATTCTTACCGTCTTCTGTACCCCGAATCAACAGACCATGCCACCCGATAACGAACCCGATTGTGATTATACAAACAACCCAGTCGATTAAATTAACCACACAATGCTTGAAACTATTTTATAGAACTTATTTGTTTGTTAGAAACAATGAAAGGAATGGTCCAAGTAATGCACAATATTATTACTGACTACCTACTTTCCTCGTTTATTCAATACACACCGAACCCGATACCGAACCCGAACATTAATAATTGGAATATAAAAAACTAATTTTCTCGAAGATATGTCAACCAGACGCTACAAAAATGTAAACTTGATCTGTAGTTTGACATTTTGAAGCTGTTCAGCAAATTTCATGTTATTCCTCAAGCGCATAAAGAAAAAAAGCGTGAAAAACTGAAGTGGGACAGACAGATGGACGGACAGACAGACAGACGGACGGACTGACGGACGAAGAGGAAAGCTATAGTCCCCTCCGGTGAAACCGGTAGGGGACTAATAACTGAAATGCACTAATTCTGAACTTTTAATCATGAAATTAAAGTTTACCCTTTCACGTGATATTTTGATCAGTCATTAACACCCGTTAACAGTGCGGGTTAGGGTGATCCCGAACAAATAAAAAGTGATGATAACCAATTGTATACAGATAATCACTGTATTGTGTATATCGTCTGAGCATTATGATATACATTTGTGTCTATCAAAATTTGCTTATTTGGTCATTCTGTACCTGACGAGGATACTGATTACACAAAAAGTCGCTTTTTCGATAATTTTAAGTTTTATGAATTGTTTTTTTAATTTTAACGACAATTGATTTGATTTGAAATTCCCTGTTAATAATTGTAGGCCAAACCAGTTAGGAGGGTGCGTAAGGGAATTAATGTCACGCGTTCGAACTCGTGATTAACCTAGTGGCCGTGTTTGACGGTTTAAGTTTGCAAACATGTCATTTTTCAAAAAGTCATTTAGACAATTTCTAAGGAGAAAAGTACCTACCGATCTCCTTCATCCCTTTCTCACGATGAAGTTTTAAGATAGTGATAATATTTATCAAATTCCGACGAAATTTGACAGCAGGAGTACCAAATATAATTACCAAAAAAAAAAAAATTAACAAAAGAATAAAAAATCAAAGTAACATAAAAAATGAACGGATGAGTTTCAGAAAAGATAAGAAAGCATAATGGGCCCCTCCATCTTTTTTTCCTAAACCCAAATTGCCTCGAAATTTGATTTATAATATTTTTCTAAATTTCTTTAAAATTATAATGAGCACGAGAATTTTCAAAGCTGTATTAAAACCGAAGAAAACGCCCAATAAAATTGTCTTTGGAATATATTCTCAAGGTTTCAAACATGGCAATGTTATTTTTTTTTTTTTTTTTTTTTTACTTATGATTTTTGTTTCATTTTTTTTTTATTTCAGAAATAAAATTAGTAAATTCCGCACAAGAAAAATAGCGATAAAATTATTTATTTCTCTTAAATATAATTTTAAGTCGCTGTACTTGCGGGGAAGTGCGTCAAGTAATGAGAAATCTCGCGCAAGCGATTAGCGACTTGGACGACCTGCCATGTCCGTGAGTAATTGATAATAGAAAAAAAAATAACACGATTTTACTTAAAAAGTTAGCTACAAGTGAGTCAATTTTTTTTAACACACACATTACAATGAGAACTTCACAACTGTAAAGTAAAAAAAGTAAATTTAAGGATAACTTGAAATATGAAGCAACTTTGTGTGAAAATATCTTTTGTAATAGAATGTAGAACGAAGATGTAAATTAGTCTTTTCATATTTTTTTTTTGGGTTTTAGTATGGAGCATGTGCCACTCCACTTCTTTCTTCGTAAGTGTCGTTTGTGTTGTTTTTAGAAATAAAACGTACTCTCCAGTGTATATGATTTTAATCTCCGTTCTGTTTACTTTAACCAAATTTTTATTCTTTATGATTTACATCATTTTTCCCCCATATGTTAAGTACTCCACTAGCATCCAGAAAGAGGACGTACAGCTCCTCATCGGGATGTTCGTCAGGGTTAGTATTTTTCTTCCCAAAATTAAAAGTTTCAATTGTTTTATTGTTCAGAAATAATAAATTCTACACTCAACTTTCACTCAAAATAAATAGCATTTCATATTCTGTCCGTACATATATAGCACGCCGATGTCAAAGAAGAGGAGGGGAAACCTGTTAGTACATTTTATATTTAATGAAACACAATTTCTTGTAAATGATCTTAGAAATATATATTAATTTTTTCATATATTCTTAACTTTAGTCCCTCCACTCCGTCGGTGCCGATTGGGTCAGTAAATTAATTTTGATTTTATCCTTTTAAATATTAAATTCGTAATTTATACATTGTGGTATGCAGTAAATATAATGACCCTAAATTCTCATGTTCATTTAGATTACCCCCCAATGCGCCGATTCGTCCAACGTTAGTATGATTCTTTTTTATTAAATGAAAATATTTTTGTCACTGAGTTATGTTTTTTTTAAATGTTTGAATGGTTATATATGTAAAAAAAATTGTTTTGCTCGAATGAATACAAATAATCACACAATTTTTCTTTATTTAACAGGAAAGGGATCGAAATCGTCACAATTAGCGACGAGTAAGTTACGTAACAAATTTACATGTTTCATTTGGTTTAATTTTAAATATATATAGATTTTTTATAGTTCCAAATTTTAACTCCTTTTCCCGTAGTTCAACCACGGAGAGTTACTGCCTTCTGGACAGTAGGTATGTATGTCTTTTTTAATCACCATAGAATATCTGTTATATCAAATACTAACTGTATGATATTTATGTCATTTTTAATTGTTATGGTTTTGGATGTTTACGTTATTTATTCTTGCTTTTATGTATAACAGTATCTAACCAGTTTTGTGCATTTTCTTTACACTGTCTTTTAATCATTTTTTTTTAGTCTCGAGAGACAACTGCTGTGAGTTATTATTTTATATAATAACGATTTCATTTAAAAAAAAAAAAAAAAAGAAAGAGAAAATTAATAATAAATTTGTACGTGTATGTAAATTAAGAACTATGAAATACAGTTATTTGTTTACAAATATTTATTCAGTATTTCATTAGATAGTCTATTTTTATTCTTGTTTTCTTTCATTTATTAATTAATTCTGTATTTATTTATTTTAATGAATTAGATAAAAATTTCTCTCACTTAATGATGAGGTTTGTGTACAATAAATTTCAGATCGCTTGAGGGAAACGCAAGCATGGCCTCGGCCAGCACCTCCACCGCGGCGATGGAGCCCGAGGAGCCCGGGAAATGATTAGAAAAGTAAGTCTATGTTGATGAAATAAAATTAACAAATGAACATTTTGAATGTTATTAAAAAAAAAATTAAATGACAAATTTTTTTGGTCATGAATTTAACAGTATTGTCTTTGATTAAATTTCTTACATAAAATTAACAAACAAAAAAATTAAATATAACTTCCAAAAAATGTCATGACTTTAACAGTGTTTTGTTTGAATAAATTTCTAAACTTAAATAAACAAACAAATATTTCAAAGACATAAATGAAAAAAAAACAAATAAATAAAATGTATTTTTTCCCTATGAATTTAACAATATTTTGTTTGATTTAATTTCAGATTAACAGAGGTCCCCTACCCCCCAGACAGGAGGAGAAAATGGACATGTTTTAAAATTAATAAATACTTTTTAAAAGTGTTTGCATTGTTAGTTGTGTATATTGCAATTGAATTACTTGAAAGAAAAAAAAACCTGGTATCTATAGTTCCAGAATCTGGAGACTGAGCAATGGATTGATTGATTTAAAAAAAAATTCTGCTTTGGGGTGATGACTCATATTTCCAAGCACATTGGAAAAAAAAGTTTTCAATATATTCAAGAAAGTAGCATTAAAGTTTGCGTTTAGGAAAAAAGGCATTTTTTCGATATAACTATCTCTTGGACGAAAATGTACAGAAGACAATGTGTACAAAAACCGTTTATCACTGTGTCCGGTATTTCCGATGACGCCCTTGGGTACTTCTGATTTTTTTTCTTATCAAATATGATGATTGATTTATCTCATTTTTGTTTCCGCAAAAAATAATTATATCAAATATTTACAACTTTATTTAAAAAAAAATGTTTTTTTACTTTAACAAACATCTATTGAATTACTATATTATTAGTAAAAAACGGGGGAATTTTTTCCATTAGCGTCTTCGGATATTTTAGATCCCATATTTTTTCATAAACGATATTCTATGTAATTTCTTCAATAATGTCTTGAGTGAATTGAAATAAATAAAAGTATGATTTATTATTATAACACACTGTTAATGTATTTTAATTATGAACCTCTGAAAATTGTTTAAAGACTGTTTAAGCAGAAAGACAGTTTATTTTAGATCTTTGAAATTTCTTCGATTTTTGTAATCATGAAGATTTATTGTATTAAAAACCCATCACTACTTATTTTATAAGAAACTATATTCATTTTTGTTTTTAAAGCAATACAAAACATAATTCATTTACTTTTTTATTCTAATATTATTTGATATACGACTATTAGTAAAGAAATTAAAATTATTGATATCATTCTATATTTAAAAGAAAATATACAAAAGAAAATGTCAGCTCGACGCCTTTGTGGTCGTTCTTTTGATTAATATCTTTTTGTAACTTTGAAAAAATAGGTATTTTAAATAATACATTTTTTTTTACATATGGAAAAATCGTTATTGATATTTTTTCATCAAAAAATTAGGAGGGTATTGCAAAATCGGGATGAAAAAAAGAAAAAGAAAGATTGAACCGACTACGTAACTAATAAAGGTATAGCGCTAAAAAACTACTAACCGTTGTAAATGTCAGTTCGACCCTCGGAATCTCTCAGGAAACTGGTGCCTGAAGTCGACAAAAAGGTTGGTGACGAATAAAAGAGATTGAGTTTTGCAAGAATTCCTAAGAAACCAGAATCAAATGGATTTTTGCCAAGTTCAATTTCCAAGTCAAACGACTTAAATATTAAATTGTGAAAAAATATATCTTAAGTGTGCTCAGATTATTTGTGTTCACTGACATTAATATGTAATTATGTTTAATAAAAAATTGTTTCAAATTGTATGTTTTTAAACAATATTTTAAAAAATTTCTTAAAACTTTTCTTGTCATAATTGATGGGTTTGCAAATAAATTTACATTAATGATGCCAGGAAAACGCCAGAACAGGCGCCATTATAGAACTGGAAATTCGTCGCCTCAAACTGGAGGCAACATTCTCCGATCGATTTTAAATATTTACAAGTTGAATAAAATTTTCATTCACAACTAATTAATAAAACGAGGACCTTACTGCTCACTAATATCGCTTTTATGGTTTCCTTCATCCCATTCAAACAGAAACATTTATTCAAACAGACTGTTGAATACATTTTACGGAACTGATGACATTTGTTATAAGTTCGTGCATTTTAGACATCTCGCGAGAAATAGGTAAACAACACTGTTGTTTTATGTGTGTGTTTATCACATTATATATATATGAATCTAGAATGCCGCTTCCAGTTCGAGGCGGCGAATTTACAGTTATCGTAGTAGCGCTGGTTCTTCCGTTTTTCTTGCACAAAAAATATCAAAATTGTTTAAAAAAAGCCAGAAAAACTTCAGATATTTCAATGTAGACCACCAGAAGAATGGATTTCCACCAGTCTAGCAAACCCGACACGCAGAAACGCGACGGGATGAATGTAGAAAGCAGACAAGGGGGACAAATCGCTGTACTGCTGGATACAACACTCCAGATAAATGAATGAGGGACAAAAAGGAAATCAACTACTTCTTTGTCATTATTGTCTCCAAACGGTGTTTTTAAAATAGAAAAAAAACATAGTATTTTCGGGGGGGGGGGGGGGGTTCACCTTAATTGTGCGTATGTGTTGAAAAATTTAGTTCAGAACTAATGCCGATAAAGAATTAGTGGTTTATAAATTGCATTTATGTTATACATCATCAAAACTTCTCTACTAGGAAATCGTACTATTAACCGTTTGTCAATATGATTTTAGCATACTCGCTTTTTGATGTACAAAACAAACTTTCCCGTAAGACAACCCTTAGTATAGTTTACGATATTTTTTGTACAAAATGCGTTTTTTCAATTTATAAAGAAAGATGAAATTTTTTCTATTACGAATTGTGAAAGCCCTTATTAATATACACCCTGGAATTCATTGTTAAACAAACATGCCCACCAAGTGATTTCCGAGACTTTAAAAAATGATTTTATGAATAAATAACGAATTCAAATACGTTTATAGATAACAATCAGAATTCAGGTGTCACATTTCATTCACCTGTGAGAGAGGCGCTAGAAGGATTATTCCACCTTAAATGAAACCTTCTATCGATATATAAGCATTCAGGGATGATTTTTTAAATCTTACTGATCAATATACATCATAAACAATAGAGAAAACAAAACATACACAATGAATTCATAATACCTTAAAATAATTCGGAAATAAAAACGTTGCCAGAAAATTTCGGAAAGTAGTTAAACATCCACAAATTGTTAATTCTATCCTAATTAGGTCGCTTGTTTTTTTTTCCACTATGATGAAAAATTATCAATTTTTAGCTCATAAATTTAAGACGGATAGTGTTTAAAATGTCAAATTACTTATATGATTCTAGGTTGTATGTGTTTGATTCATTTTGATAAACGTGAATAATGTTCTAAGGTATAAGTTAACATTTTGCGAAGGTCTGCAGATTTGTTAACCCGTACATAATATCATTTTTTCTCCGTTTTGAATGAAGGTCTCAAACCAATACAATTCCAAAGTTTCACTACAAATCATGTTATAGACAAAATAATTCCCTATTTTCCCGTTCGATTTTAAAGATTTCCTGCCAGCAACAGGGACTTTATGTTTTATAAGATAAAATACAACATGTTAAACAGTTAAATACATGCTTGATTTGGCCTCGGCTCGTGTGAAAATTCGAGGCTTTTTTGTTTGTTGACTGTCTGTTGTTTCCTGAGGGGGTAAAAAGCCTGGACTCGGACAATGATATTTAAACTCAGTATGATATGCGCACAAGCGCGAGAATTGTCGTATTCTTAATCTGTAGCTCTCGGTCTGTAAAAAAATCTTAACGTTTACCATATTTATTTTCGGTCTAAAACTAGTGTTTTCACTCTAACGTACAAAATGTAAACAAAAGCTTTGTTTACATAGCAATGAATTGTAAGCTCTGTAACTCGCTTATATCTCAACAATTGACACCTAAATTTTGGTTGCCTATTAATAATGCCTTACTTAAGCATTGTAAACATTATACTGGGAAAATAAATTTTGACAAAAATCGTGACCATGCCCCTTCAATTGAGAATTTAATTTTTTTTAAAAAGAAGTTTAAGTTGATGGATGAAGTGGCACTAAAGGGGATTAATTTAAATGAAATTCAAAACGACTGATATGATTGTAGTGTTTTGGCAATTTTAAAATTGTTTACAATATTAATTATCCTTTTTTACAAATGTTTACATAGTATGGTATTTATGGTAATATTGTGTGAGTTTAGTAAATTAACAAGGTTATCGAATAAAATCATAGTCCTATGGGATCAATTTTCTGATATGGAGTTGCGTTTTTGAAACAACTTTTTGCATCTGTCAAGACTCTTATTAGAAAGATATTCAAAGTTTTATCAACAGAAAGGCATTTGCTTGGATACCGGTATTTTCACTAATTTTACTGCAAAGGGAGGGGTTATTGCGATTTTATTGGGTTTTCTTTTAAACAATTAAATAAAAAAATATCATCTGATACATAAATTTGTAAATGTATTACTGTTATACATATATATATATATATGTATTTACAGTGAAATTCTGACAATTTTTATTAAAATTTTTCTGTGTTAACTTTCTATATTTACAATTCTAAATTTTTTTGTATTTGTATATGTTCCAAACCTTTATTATTCTGTTCAATTCTTTGTTATTAGTTAGACTAACTTAGACTAGTAACACGAAAGAAGGTGTTGCAGTTTCTATGCTAATTTTTCCCAAAGGAGTTGCAGATAAAATAGAAAAATAACAGTTACATAATTTGATGTTATTTTTTTCCATGCAACGTTGTACATAAATCAGTGTGGAATTTCAAGGGAAGTTTGTATTAACTTATTTAAGGTAGCTCCATACTCGTTAAATTATCTGAGGAAAGTTGAAAAACCGAACTGATTTCGACTTAATAGACTTAAATGTCATCAATTGTTAGAAAAAATATACATGTCATCACACTTTTTAAGATGCCAGATAAACATAAACTAAAGCATATTTTAGCATTAGAAAAATGTATTTTTTTTGGTTAAAAGTAAAATCTTGTTGGCAGAAATTTGTTTTTCTTGTTTAATTTTAATGTCAACTTTATCAGAAAATAAAATTACAAAAATATTTTAAAATTAATCGTTGGAATAGGAAAAAACTATAGCATTTAGACATACAACTGAGAGAAAGTCAGAAAAAGATTTATTTCCCCTTTGCATAGATAAAATATATAAAAATTTGGAAATTTAGTATAAAATTAAGTGCTAAAATATCTTGAACCTACCAATAATTTTAATTACATCCATGTGATTATATTCACATAAAATAAATAAAACTATCTTGCACAATTTTTAAAGAATTCAAAGTTTTACACAAAAGTGTGACATCACAGAACACTGGATCTATTTTAAGACCATGAAATAAATTTAAAAATGGTTACACAGAAAAATATGGCAGAATTCACGCCATATAAAAGGGGAATACTCATCATTGTGAAAAAATGTCTGTTTGAAACAAAAATAATTCAACCTTAACGTTTAAAGTAAGACACTTTCTTATAATCTGCCATTTCCGATTTTTGTTTCAAACAGGCATATTTTTAATAAACCTGACTTTTGGAAAAAATCATTAATACCGTTGAAGTATAAAAACGACGTATTAAATTTTCCGTACTTAATTCATGTCTAGATTAGTCGAGTGGTAACGCAGTTACAATAGACTAATACCGTGTTTTTTATTTTTGACTGGGTTCGAATCCCGAAAAAGTTGGATTTTTGGTAAAATTGTATTTCTTCTTATTTCTAATCGCATGGAAAGGTAATGTATAGAGATAATCTAAGAATGTCAGAATAAAGTTATTTAAACTCTTATATTTTTTTAACATTACTGTGTGAAGTCCCCGTTAAAAACCATTTTCTTCTGAACAAGAGATTTTAAAGCAATGTACTTAGTATGCATCAATGTAGAAAGTAGATTTTCCACCCTTGTTATGAAATAACGAATATGCTGATTTCAAAGACACATGTACAGGTTGTTAACAGCAAACAAAATCATTTTAGAAAGTTTGATTGGGTGATGAAGCAATAGGTTACTGAAAATATGTACGTAGAAAATTGTACTTTTTACTAGACTTAGCGTTTATTTAGATACTATAGAAACATAAAATTATATACAACTCTGACGGATTTGAAGAGCCAAAATAAGATTTATTCATGTATTTCAAGAATGATATTTTAAACACGCTGGACAGTAGATATCAAATTGAGATATGTTAAAGCAATATAAACTGTCGGCGACGGTATTTTTTTTAAATCGCCCAAAGCACTCTAAAACAATTAAGCCACAATTATAAAACATAACATATCAAAATGATGCTACCTGCTATTAAGTCTAAAACTCGTTTAATACGTGAAAATATGCTCAGCGAGAATTTTTGTCTTGCAAGACAATATTTCACTGACGTATTCAGAAATATGCAAGTGACCCTAGGTCACACACTTGGACACTGGGGTACGCATGCGTATATAGTCGTCGGAGATGAAAAAAGATGTCGGGAAAACGTGGAGCGAAGTTAAAACTAACGGATTCAGCTATGAAGAGGAATAAAAAGGAAGCAAATGCCAAACTCAAGGAAAACAAAATCTATATCGGAGATTAGTATGATTGATTGAAGGAATTACGGACGAATTTGTGTTTGAAAACAAATGTCGAACTTACAAAGATGCTACCTGATAAGTAAGTGTAAACATTGTTTATATATAATGTATATAAGCCCATTGTCTTCAAGATTGTTGCATGAAATTTTTTTATTCACTTTAGTTCGTCATGTCCCCCATGTATATTAACCCGATTTCAGTGATTGTTGCTGTAGATGAACATAGTAAACAAAAATATTCGTCAGTCATTCGGTAAACTTTGTGAGGTACGGAAGGGGAAATTTTATCGGGGGAAAAAGCCTACATGCATTTCATTAATTTTTTTAGTTACAAAGATGTTCAAGGAAATGAGACCAGAGTACCTGCGCGAAATGAATTTATTCCTTGTGTTACGTCAACGCATGGTCCATCAGTTGTACAGAAAATGTGTGTGGTGGAATCTGATTTATCTGACATTTCACCATCAGTTTATCATCTTTCGGTCTTCTACCAACAATGAAATTTCCACTCTTTTGCAAGAGAACTTCGATGTTGTGATTGAAATCACCAAGACTTCTGTACTTGTCTAGAATCTTCTTTCTATTTTCATTACCTTTAGCTGCAGTTTCTAAATTCACTTCTTGATGCTGTGACAAAAGGTGTCTTGAATTTTTTTTCTGAGGTTTCAGGCAGAAATGGCAAAAATGCTGTTTTGTATAATCACGACCTTCTTTAGCACTATCAATAATACACTGTATTTGTATGCAGTTGTTTCTGGAAGTTGCCACGCCTATTAAGAAAAAATAAGAAAAAGATTTAAGGTGAAAAAAAAAATAAGACAAGAGGCCCATGGGCCACATCGCTTAACTGAACAGCAGTTCCATGTAACATTCTAATTCGTAAACTATGCTATTTTTCTTAAAGATATGTTTTTATTGTTTTGTAAATGTGTGCCATGCCATGAATGTGATTGTATTTTTTTTTACTGTTTTTGTAGGAGAATTGTCTACCCTTTTTAATGTGATTGTCAATTTCATATAGGTTTTTTGTTATGATAACTTTTGTGTGTTTATTTTTCTAATATTTGGTGTTCATTGTCTTACCAGATAATCCAAAAATTTAGAGTTGGGGTTTCTCAATGAATGACTGCACGTCATTTTTTTTTCTTTTCTGGATTTCTTTGTTTGAATTCTTCATCTGTCAGAAAGTTGATAGGGTCATAGAGAAAGCATGACATAAAACTTACTTATATCTGAGTGGTTATGCCACATCTTTAACATCCATTCCTTTTCCTTCTGATGTAGTGTGTCTCTGGCATTCTCAATGTCTCCAGGTTCTGACATCAGCTTGCAGAATTGTTCCACTTGTTCTTCGGTCATGTATTTGTAGTTGGTGTGCCTGACAACACCAGCTTTTTCAAGGCGGTCGATCTCATTTTTGACCATTGTTTTGAGGAAGATTTTTCTGCCATACATTTATACCCCCCGCAAACGAAGTTTGGGGGGGGGGTATATAGGAATCACCTTGTCCGTCCGTCTGTCCGTCTGTCTGTTCGATTCGTGTCCGGTCCATATCTTTCTTATGGAGAAACATTAGAAGTTCTTACTTCACACAAAGATTGCTTATGACCTAAGGGTGTGTCATGACCTTGAACAAAGGTCATTCGGGCAAGGTCAAGGTCACTGGCAGAAAAAGTGCAAAATTCGTGTCCGGTCCATATCTTTATGGAGAAACATTAGAAGTTCTAACTTCACACAAAGAATGCTTATGACCTAAGGGTGTGTCATGACCTTGAAACAAGGTCATTCGGGCAAGGTCAAGGTCACCAACAGAAAAAGTGCAAAATTCGTGTCCGGTCCATATCTTTCTTATGGAGAAACATTGGAAGTTTTAACTTCACACAAAGATTGCTAATGACCTAAGGGTGTGTCATGACCTTAACCCAAGGTCATTAAGCCAAGGTCAAGGTCACTGGCAGAAAAAATTGCAAAATTCGTGTCCGGTCCATATCTTTTTAATGGAGAAACATTGGAAGTTCTTACTTCACACAAAGATTGCTTATGACCTAAGGGTGTGTCATGACCTTGACCCAAGGTCATTTGGACAAGGTCAAGGGCAGAAAAAAGTGCAAAATTCGTGTCCGGCCCATATCTTTCTTCTGGAGAAACATTGGAAGTTCTCAGTTCACACAAAGATTGCTTATAAGATAAGGTTTTGTCATGACGTTGACCCAATGTCATTTGGGCAAGGCCAAGGTCACTTGCAGGAAAGTATAAAACTCGTGTCCAGCCCATATCTTTCTAATGGACAAATATTGGAAGTTCTTAATTAACATCTAGAATGCTTATAACCTGAGAGTATGTCATGACCTTGACCAATGGTCAATTGAGGAAGTTGAAGGTCATTGTTAAAAAAAAAATCGGGCTCAGTATACCAATAATTCAAAATTGGAATTTCGTTTGATTCGAGTCATGTTTGTTAACATTAGGATGCAAATGTCCTCATGCATTAACAGTTAACTTGAACTAAAATGGAATTTAAAGAATGGAAATTGGTTTGTGTACTCATATAAGCATTAACAGTTTTAAAAAATAGAGCAGTTGTTATTTATAGAAAATGGACGATGAAATAGATTCATTCAATATTTTCTATAATAAAAAAAATACAAGAGTTATGATTTTCCTTAGCGGGGGGTATCAATTGTGAGCTTGCTCACAGTACCTCTAGTTTGTTTAGTTTTTCTTGCAATTCACGTCTTGGTCAATATAATTTGTCTTGTAGCATTTTGGTGCGACTTCCTCACCAATGTAAAATTTCTTGCACTGAATATTTCTTTTAATGAATTTTTTTGAAAACTTTTGCCGAACGTGAAGTTGGAACTGATAATCTGTATGCAACCTTTTTTTGGGACCTCCTCACTCGTCGTAAATATTCATTGGAAGAGAATTTTTCTAGACTTATGCCGTTTGATATAGCAAACTGTTTGATAACTTGACCAGCATTCAGTGGCATTGTGTTGTCTTGGATTTTTGTAACATATATTTTTTATTCTAACCTAGTCCAGTTAATAGGACGGTTTAAGGACATACTAGCCAATTTATTTTCAAGTGCTTCTTTATTGATATTGTATGAATTGAATGGGCCATGGTGTTTTTTGTTCTTTAAACGTTTGTTTTTCTCATTCTGTGTTTTCTCCCTAACTGTAGTTTCTTCTCTTGTTGTAAATCCAGTAGCTAATCTGTCCCTCCCATGCTGAATGAAAGATTTTCCTGAGCACAAAAGTAGTGGACATCCACATCATCTTGCGAAATAGCATTTTTCATTTGAATTTTGTATGTTCTCTTTGTTTTGCTTTCGCTTTACTTTATTTGATAATTTTGGTGTTAAGTTTAAACTTCGGGAAATAACTGAAGTGAAATTTTGCCGTGTTTTCTCTCAAATATGGGATTGATTGTTTTCACCATTGTTTTTGCGATATTTGTTGCCCCTGATAATGTGGTTGGATTTGTTATGGTTAAGAAACTTTCTGTCATTTCCTGACATTTGCCAATTGCAATCTGCAGTTCTTTTGTATATGACAAATGCAGTGAAGACATGCTTTGCAAGTCATAAATGCATGCTTTGCAGTTGGTTAAGCTGTGGCTCTGTTTGGCAGTTTTTGTCAGCTTTGACCAGTTTTGAAGGGGAAAAAAATCAACAAATTGTTTGTGTTCACCATTCGTGTTGTTGCTCTGGTAGTATTTTGATTGTTACATATTTTTGTATATGTGGTAATCTTTTGTAGAATATAGAAGGCGAAACATGCATTTGTGGAAATCTGTACTTAATTTGATTGTAGATATTGTATCTAAGATCATTCGAATTTCTGCAATTTTGGTAATCTCAGCGAGATTCGTCGGGACCGAAAATTTTTTTACGGACGTCTCTTCCGAATCTCAGACCAGTGCTACACAAAGTGATTCGGGAAAATTTGCCCCAACTTCGGCCGATTGTTACGAAAGAAATACGCTGAATTAAATCAACTGCCCGCTTCAACATTTTACCTATAACATCATTTTAACCACTGTAAACAGCCCCTAACGCGGGGGAGTCGTTGAAAAGTAGGGGGAGTCGATTCGAACGCATGGGGGAGTCGATTTTCTTCGCTTCGAAGACCGAAGGAATTTAGGTCACGCCTTTTGTAGGTATTTATAAGAAGTATTTCCAAAAAATATATACCACACGGAAGACAGCGATAATCGAACTTTGTGTTGGTCATTGGTCCGAGTGCTCTATGCGTATAGTAGTCTCAAACACTTCAAAACTATTTTACAGATTTCAAATTCATGGTGATCGGGTGATCAAAATATGCATGCTTTGTAAAATATACGACTTACTTTGGGATACAGAAGTTGAAACAGTCGAACAAATGATCAACCTTGAAAGTGCAATAATCAAATCTTAACAAACCTTAGGAAAAAATGAGTAATCAAGACATTTTCTGTTCAGATGTAACGGTAACGTAGGGGAGAGTCGATTTTCGGAAAACAGAACGCACGGGGGAGGAGAAAATATTGCTAAAAATGCAAAATATGCGTTAAAATAAAACGCTATATCTTCACAACTTGACTTTTTCTCTTTTCTTATGATTTTTGTATCTCAAACCATATCAAAGACACATAAGGTTCACAACAATATTCACAAAACTCCATTTATCTTTTGTCATTATCCTGTGTGTGTGGTTGTTTGTTTGTTTTGTCCGTTGTTGCTTTTTTTAAGCTCGTTGTTTTCATTCATATAGGCACACTAGTAATACAGAGGATATGATTTAACATGCTGTATTTTTTGTCATCTGTATATCATGTGTGTATTTGCTATTGAAGGATGGTTGGTGGGTGCTCTTGTCAATATGATTATCTAGTAAGGTCGCGGCGTCGTTATTAACTTGTTAAATTGGGGAGGGGAGAGGGGGTGTCTGCAAAATAGTTGTATTTCTGTGGACTGTATGTGAACAGAATGCCTGCTTTTCATTTTGTGCTGATTGAAGCATCTGTAGTTTAATCATAAATTTTATATTTGACTGTTGAATTATATAATTATCCATATTTGTACTCCTACATGTATTGTACGCAAAATAATACAGTCATCAACTGTGCTTATCTGAACAATATAATGCTTTTTTGGTTATGTATACGGGTATGATGGTGACTTACATTCAAGAAAAGTACATAAACCGAGTTATCAATTTACGTATGTATCATGATATGCTTGCTACTATCATAGCCCTATGAATCACTGAAATAAGCATTTTTACTGTTTATTTTGTGATAGTGTATATATAATAGGCTCAGTACTTCTACGCACTGAAGGGTCGCGGGTTCGAGACTAGATTTGTCATTCCTTTTTTTCTATAACTATATATTTACATACACCAAGTGTACCTTCCTCTATTTCTTACGGGCATTGATTGTGTAATTCATAGATCTGTAGAAACTGGTAGGACTGAAGTCTATACGCCTCATTTATCAACATCTTTTATATAGAAATGAAGTGAATTCTACGGCGAACTGTCCGCGCGTAATTTACGCGCATGTAACAATTCGTTGTGTTACACGTTGCCAAGAAAATTTAACTGCTTTTATATAGAAATGAAGTAAATTCTACGGCGAACCGTACGCGCATAATTTGCGCGCATGTAACAATTCGTTGTGTTATCCGTTGCCAAGTGTGTTTCTAACGCTAAGGGTTATAGACCGGATGACCAACTGCGTCTAAACCAATCAGATTTCAGTATTTAACATGAAAGTATAATAACATTGTCTGGTCTCCCTAATGCTGTGATAATGCATTTTATTTCCATGATATGAGTGAAATGTAATGGATGTAATATATTTGTTATATCTATTTTAATTAATCATTAGGAATAAACTTAGCAATGATATAAAGAAGTAAACTTAGAGACTTGAAATTGCAATACAATATATTGGTACTTTTTACAGAGTCCACCCCAAATTCATTGAGATCTAGCCGCAACACAATAGGAAAACAGGACATCTTGACCCATAACACTGAGTGTTTTGAACAAGGTAAATGAATTAAACTAAATGTTGCAATGTTATTATGTATAACAATTAACATGTTTGTCTGGTCTCCCTAATGCTGTGATAATGCATTTGATTTTCATGATATGAGTGGAATGTAATGGATGTAATAAATTCTTCTATATGTAATATATGTAATAATATTCCTAAATATAAATGCACTGTGTGAGTAAAATCCCAAGAGATCCGAATATCAACATGATGTGTAACTTTGAAGCGAGTAAAAAAGTTTTGAATCCTTCAAAAAATAAATTAAATATTTAGATGAAAAGTATTTACAGCCTCAGAATGGTTTGTTATGAATAATTTGACTGTTATTTTCAATGCATTTTCATTATTTTTCTCCAAATTCGATTCAGAGCGATTCTGCAATTTTCTGCTACATTACGGGTATATGGGAGGCATTCCTGTCAGATTATTATAACTTAGCAGAGTGTAGTGAAATTAATAGCATTATTGTAGGCTTAAAGCTTGGTTATGTAAATGTCAACAATACGGTGCGTCGATGTATCTATTTCGTAAATGTCCGATATCTTATGCAATGTCAACCCGTGCACGCACGGGTCAAAGTCTAGTAAGAATAATTAATTTTGACTTGTGAAAGAAAAAATCATTTTAAGATTGATAAAGCCACAAAAGGGGCAACTGTTTCTTTAAAAGATTTATTTTTTTTAAACTTTATTTATGCAATAACGATTCTTTGATCTTTTGCAGTTCCATACCATTGTTTTCCCTCTCTCAGTTCCTGTGATGAAAGAAGTCAACTTGATAGGTTTGTTTCAATCTATTTTGTGAATGTTCTTCTTGTTTGATAACAGGTCATAGCTGTAACAATGTAGCCCTCTCCGATTTTGTATATCTGATGTTTACTCTCTCCCCTTCCCCCCCCGAAAAAAAACAGGAGAGTGCTACATTATTGCAGCTAGGTGCTAGGCCTCTGGCTTTTGAATGACAATGTAAAGATGTGTAGAGTGTAGAGTTATTAGCACAACCAGTCATTCCAGTGGAGATTTTCTCCTGCAGGAGAAACATTAAAAGGACAGGATGGGGAGGAGAGATTGAAAACAAGCACAAAAAACAAAATATTTTTCTATAAATATAATGGAAAGGAACTTTGGTTATACGATTTATACATATTTACATGAAGCTGGAGGTATGTAGCTCCTGATGTGAAAAAAAAATTGAAGCAATGTTTTATCCAAATTTTTCTTCAGACCAGGAGATACAGACCTACAGCTAAATGTAATATTTTAACATTTATGTATGGCAGTTATGTTTCTAGAAATAACTATAAACAATTCTAATCAAGTCATGCAAAAATACCAGTAATTATATGCTTCTTATTTAAGGTTTGATTTCTTTTCATGTACACTGTAGTATTGATGCTGTCAGGAGTGAACAACCATATCTGCCAGTTTGTAAATGATGGCAATAACGATTCAAACTACACCACAAACTCAAAGTGTTTAATGGAATACCTATGTTTGTTTGCTAAGACAGACATTGTGGTTTGGGAAGAGATACTATATGACTATGGTTGTGATGGGAAAAGCTTGCGGTGGCACAGCAAGGTAGGGAAATGGTTGGATTAATTATACACAAAAAAATAATTATAAAGAGAGAGTTAAGTGATTTACAATCAGGCTTTGGGTATCTTGTTATCTGGCTTTTTTTTTGGGGGGGGGTGCATACATTGTTTTAAACTAATCTAAAAGATAAATTTTTCTCAAAAATTTAAGAAGTACCAGAATATATAATTTATAATTATGTTTTTATTGAAAAACAAACCTAAAACTTCTGTTAGTGTTGTTAAATAGGTTAAAAATCAGGATCAATTAATCAGCAGAATTGGCTGTCTCTTACCAACTGATGATCGGCCAATAATCGAATCGGTAACAAATTATATTAAATGCAATAATATGGAGCACTAAATTTTATGCTATGTATTATATAAAATATATAACTATAAGTGCTTTTTTCACTTATTTTTAAAAGCTTATAAGACTTTTGCTGTATTTTTATTAGTTAGAGTGTTACACATCTTTTGAGATTGAAGAAAAAACCCAGCTCACACCAGTTTTCATTTCATTCAATACAGATTAAAAAACAGAATGATAGGTATAATATTAATGTAATAAAACCAAGTATAATTGATTCTAAAATCTAAAATCGATTATGATAAATCGACAACCTTTCCAACTGATCATTGATTGAAATTCAATCATCGTGACAACACTAGCTCCTGTTCATGTACATGTATTTACCGGTACTACTTTTGATTGATTTCAGAAAAGGCTGTGATCCTTTTGATTTTGATAATGGTTTTTTGGTTTTGTTATGTTTTATTTCACTTTATTTTGTTTATAGTTGTTGGATTTTCTTTCAATTTTAATATTAAATACTGTTCTTGTGCTGACCTGAATAGATTTATTTTGTTTTCATTATCAAGAACTATTAAATTAAAAGCTTGATAGAGGTGTCCAGTTGTGCAGTGGACAATGCACTTGTTTATCACCACTGCGACCCGAGTTTAATCCCCATGATCGACAGTTGTTGTTTATGATAGGGTACATTGGTCGCCTGTTTGGACACGTGGGTTTTCTCCAGTCACTCCAACTTCTTCCCACATCATGATCCACTCGCGCTAACATCCATGCCAACAAAAGCTATTAATATAAGTTAAAGAACTTGTTTATCAATTGTTGTAAAATAAATAAATTTCAGTTTTAAAAGCTTGATCACATTAGTGTGCATTGTGAATCTGTCACTAATGTGGAGAGTCTCCTTTGCAGAACAAAATTGTTTTTTGTTAGATAAATTACAAAATCTGTTTCTGTAGTAAATATGTATATTTTGCAAATTGTATACAAAATGTACTTCTTAAAAAATATACATTTACATAGAATTATCAGATTTGGTAGGTTAGTTAATTTAGGCATCAATCTGAATTGGAATTCATTTTTCACTGAATATTGGTACAGTCTAGTTTTTGTGCCATGGCTGAAAATTTTGATTTAGTCAGTGGTCAATTGTCAGATTTTTTAAAAAAACATCAATTACCAAATGTGGTAAACAAATAATTGATGAATGTTTATGATAGAAAACTTTCTATATTGTTTTAATTTCTTTCAGTTCCTTTTGATGTGGATTCTGACCCTTTAAGTGTATCAAACTACTCGCCAAGTTCTGATTCTGAATCAGATGAAAATAAGAAGGTTTTGGGTAATTTTATTATTTAAAGAATAATTTTGCATCTGCAGTCCATTTTCACTTTGCAAAAAATACCTGAACTTTGCAAAAAATACCTGAAAGAACAAGAGGCTGAGAGCCCAGTCATTTTAAACTAGACTAAAGTAAATCCATTTATATTAACTAGATATACTTTGAAATGTAGTTGTGTTTAACAATCTACATGTTGATCTGGTCTCCCTTATGCTGTGATAATGCATTAGATTTACATGACATGAGTGGAATGTACTGGATGTAATATATTTCTAACAGTTATATTTATTTTGTTTAATCATTAGGAATAAAATTTGCAATGATTTAAAAAAGTAAGCGTAGAAGCTTGTATTTACAATACAATACAGCAAAACTCGAATATAACGAACACGCCGGATATAGCGAATTTACGGTTATAACGAATTATTATTCATGTCCCGGCAAATTTCTTATATATAAACCTATAGAAAATTGATGTATATAACGAACACGACTATAACGAATTTACGGCTATAACGAAGTATTTTTAAGACCCCCGCTGGCAAAATTTTAACGTATTTCATCATTTTTTATAACTAATTTTTTCCATTTCAAATTTCATTGAAGAAACATGCAATTTTAAGATGCATATATAAAATACTCAAATTCAAATAGTATACGGATTTTTTTTTTAAATTGAAATGAAATGGTTATATTGACATTTTTTGTAAATGACGGTAATACTAATTTTATAACTTACAATAGTTTAGAAAACTGTTAGCCGGAAAACCCTTAATTACTTAATAACGAATTCACTATAATACTTTTTAACGAATTCGTTATAAACATATAGCGAATTACGGCTATAACGAAGTTTTTTCTATGGTCCCATGAAATTCGTTATAAACGAGTTTTGCTGTATATTGGTATTTTTACAGAGTTCACCCCAAATTCTTTGAGAGCTAGCCGCAACGCAATGGAAAAACAGGGCATCTTGACCCTCAGAAAAAACAGTGAGCATTTTGAAGAAGGTAAATGAATTAAACTAAATGTTGCAATGTTATTATGTGATCCTGGGGCTTGGTCTGCTTAATGCTGGGATAATGCATTTGATTTCCATGATATGAGTGGAATGAAATGGATGTAATATATTTGTAATATTTATTTTATTTAGTCATTAGGAATAAAATTTGCAATGTTTTAAAAAGTAAATGTTGAACCTTGTACTTACAATACAATATATTAGTACTTTTATACAGAGTCCACCGCAGATTTATTGAGATCTAGCCGCAACCCAATGGAAATACAGGACATCTTGACCCACAGAGAAAACAGTGAGCATTTTGAACAAAGTAAATGAATTAGAATCAAAGTTGCAATGTTATAATGTATAACAACATGTTTGTCTGGTCTCCCTAATGCTGTGATAATGCATTTGATTTTCATGATATGAGTGGAATGTAATGGATGTAATAAATTCTTCTATATGTAATATATGTAATAATATTCCTAAATATAAATGCACTGTGTGAGTAAAATCCCAAGAGATCCGAATATCAACATGATGTGTAACTTTGAAGCGAGTAAAAAGTTTTGAATCCTTCAATAAATAAATTAAATATTTAGATGAAAAGTATTTACAGCCTCAGAATGGTTTGTTATGAATAATTTGACTGTTATTTTCAATGCATCTTCATTATTTTCTCCAAATTCGATTCGGAGCGATTCTGCAATTTTCTGCTACATTACGGGTATATGGGAGGCATTCCTGTCAGATTATTATAACTTAGCAGAGTGTAGTGAAATTAATAGTATATTGTAGGCTTAAAGCTTGGTTATGTAAATGTCAACAATACGGTGCGTCGATGTATCTATTTCGTAAATGTCCGATATCTTATGCAATGTCAACCCGTGCACGCACGGGTCAAAGTCTAGTAAGAATAATTAATTTTGACTTGTGAAAGAAATCATTTTAAGATTGATAAAGCCACAAAAGGGGCAACTGTTTCTTTAAAAGATTTATTTTTTTTAAACTTTATTTATGCAATAACGATTCTTTGATCTTTTGCAGTTCCATACCATTGTTTTCCCTCTCTCAGTTCCTGTGATGAAAGAAGTCAACTTGATAGGTTTGTTTCAATCTATTTTGTGAATGTTCTTCTTGTTTGATAACAGGTCATAGCTGCAACAATGTAGCCCTCTCCGATTTTGTATATCTGATGTTTACTCTCTCCCCTTCCCCCCCGAAAAAAAGCAGGAGAGTGCTACATGTACATTATTGCAGCTAGGTGCTAGGCCTCTGGCTTTTGAATGACAATGTTTAGTTGGAGTTATTTCCTTGTGACAGAGGCTGTAGTGCACAATTTGTTTGAAAGTTTGACTTTCAAGAAATGTTCAGATAGTATTGAAAATGTAAAGTGTTTAATTACATTTGCTGTGTACCACTTTCAATACTGTAAAAGGGATTATTTACATGTGAGGGAAAATGTACACTTAAGCTGGGTAAACTGGGTAAAATACCCCCGCATTTGCATATGGGAATTTAAAGGAAACAAAGTTTTAGTGTTGTAAATCACACATTCACACACTGTATATGTATTGCTTTTTTTTGTTCTTCATTAAATATTTTTTGTATTTGTATACATTTTTGAAATTTTATCTAAAAGGGTCAGTGTCGGAGTTACATGAACACAATCCTAAAGGTCCAAGTACAGCACCTGAATCACATGTGACTGAAGAAGATTTGATGTCCAAACCATGCAAGAGTGGAAGTGCAAATGAATCGGATGTTACACCACAAGGTGATCAGTCTTTTTTTTATTTGTGTGAATATGTGTGTGGTGGTGGTGGGGAGGGGGTAATAGAAGTCATATTATTGAAATGATAAAAACTTTTCTCAATAATTTTCTTTCATTATTTAAGATGACAATGGTACATTGATTTGCATCGTTTAACCCATCCATAATATTTTTTCTTTCCATTACGTTTTATGCATGCCTGTCCTTAGTATTTGCAAAGTAAGATATTCATGATATTGTTATTACAGAGTGCTCCTTTGAGATCGAAGATGATGATGGAACTAAATTTCTCGCAAGCCCAGTTGCAGCCAAGAAGACTAAAAGCAACTCAGGTGATATATCTTTGTTGAAGGGTCTATCTATCCACAATTTGATGAATTATCAATTTTTAGGTCACCTGAGTTTATTGCTATCCGTTTTCGTCCGTCATGCCTCGTGCGTTAACAATTTTACATTTTTAACTTCTTCTTAAAAACTACAGGGCTGATTGTTACCATTTATGGTGTGAGGCATCTGTATGGTAAGAGGAATCTAATTTATGGCTCTAATACCCCTGGGG